>NW_024727075.1:947500-955000 GCF_018991925.1 Homarus americanus
GGGGACAGTGGGATGAGGACCAGAACACAATAATGTCCCCCAGCTGTTCCTATGTCCAGATTACCTCGTTTAATCATTTTTTTCTGCTTTCCTTTACACTTGATGTTCTTCTGAAGAGCAGTGGGGAGGGGGGAATATAGGGAGTACTGTATGCCATATGGCTGTAAACCGAAGGAGAACGTGAAGCTCTGATGTAAACCAGGTGACTGCGTACTGTAAAATGTCAAGGGGATAACTCGTCATAACTAAAATAGGGGGAAATGGGGGTTATCTCTTCATAATAGGTCAACAAGTGTTCTTATCCCCGCCTTACATATTCCTTTCAGAAGAGCTGTGCGTAATAAGTGTTAACAGCGTAAAGATTCGAATGGCAGCACCTGTCCAGACTCAGTAGGGCAGAAGGGGTCGTGAGGCTGGACACTGTCACACAGTATTTACAGTAATGGCTCTTCCATTAGCTGATTTATGGCTCTACTTCACGCGTCCATTCCATCCTTTGTCTACAATTTATATCCGCTAGTCAGAGCGGACGTAGTTTATTGTAATAAATATCACTAGACCTGTATTCATTCTTCTTAATGCTCACGATCACCAAATTAAGGCGAGAACATTGGAAGGTAAAAACAAAGAGGAATTATACCAAGTAACACAAAACAATATGAAAAATTGAACGAAAAATAAAGGATTATAATGGATAATAATCGTAGATGCCCACACTCAGCCATGACATACACATAACCGAAACGTCATCACCACGAAGGAATAACTATTACGTTAACCATATGAGGACGCCTACACTGTGTACTTCAGCCTCACATAACTAATATAATCCACGATTTAATATCAACAACAACCCCTATAAAACGATGCCCGTGTTCCGATGGACATAAAGGTGCTATGGTAGAGGGGCTAGGGTCACTCAACTAAGCGAGGAGAGTCAGGTAGAGTATGACGGTGGTGATACATAAGGATGTGCTCAAATCACCGTTTTCTATCAAAGCCGCAAAGTGTCGAGCCAATTATTACTGAGCCGACCAGAGTGTATTCTTGAACGACACTAACACGAGTCACGCGCGCTTACCAAGTTGTGCTAACTCTCACCTTCTGCCTCTTGTGATCTGACGGGGAGGCTAAGGAAGCAGGCATGTACTGTTATGTTCTAAGCGGGTGTTACTATCTATCCATATTCATTCTGTGTGTGTCTGTCTCTTTTTCTTCCACCACCCTTCCTTCCACTCCAACCTCCTCCACCTCTCCACAGTTCTTTTTTAACCTCCAATAAAGATAAAGAGTTAAATCCCTTTGATCTTCTTAACCAACGCAATCCTTCGTCTTCCTCCCATTCTCCCACGATTATCCGGTCCTCTTGTTCTATTCCTCATTTCTTCTACTTTACCCACAAATATTCGTCTTCTCTCCTTCCCTCTCCCTCGGGACTTACTCTCCCTACAATACAAACATCCAAGATATACTCCATTATTCTGATTGCCACCTCAGGCTTGTTACTAATCAGATACTCACACATACTTTTGTGGTATGGTAGTGTAATATTATTGATGATGATGATATGTGTGCAATGATGATGATGATGATGATGATATTTATTGATCAATCAACAATCAAACCTTTCCTTCAGTATTCCTAAGACACACCCTGGCGATGGACATCAATGTTAGGAAATAAACACAGGTGTAATATATAAGATAAAATCAATTGGTAAATTCTCCTTTAAGATCATGCTCTCTGAAGTTGTGAGAGGGCCGCATTGGTAGTGCCATACCAGCATAGGTAAAACATCAACAACTCTAGTCGCCGCCACAAGACCTAAAAAAAAGTGATACATGTGTCTCGCTCCTCGACTAAACTAGGCGAGACAATAAATAATTTCCTGCAATGTGACAGGGAGGGTAACAACGTCTCCGGTAAACTCGTCATAAACTGAAATTATTGACCATAAAAACAAGCAGGCAGGTGCAGCTCTCCCCGCCCCCCTTACACCGTAAATCCCCAAGCGATAACTTTAACCCTGGGACAAAAACCCCGGCGGTGCAAACCTCTGGCCTCTGAGTGTATTCTAGGTATCAGTAAACCTTGTGTAACTTGTAAGCGAGCAGCAGTGGTGATGAACGACGATCACAACTAAGATTCAGACATTCAAATACCACCACCAACAAAGGTATGTATTTTTACCACAGGAAGTGAGAATATAAACAACAATAGAGTCTTAACTTAGAAAACATTAAAACACACACACACACACACACACACACTACTTAAACCTCTTCATATACGAATTAATAATGAATTCCTTACGTAAAGTATACAGGATAATAACTATACTTATAATAATAAACAAGACATAAGTAATATATTATTATTTTTACTTTATGATGAACTCAGATGGTATACACTTAACCTGTCCTCTGAATGGCTGACTTATGACCAACACTCAGACAAACCTCACACTAAGACACCATAATAAGAGTGAGTGACTGAGTGACTGTAGGTCTTATAAGAGTGTTTGTTGATGGAAGGAACATGAGAGAAAGAGGAAGCGCAGCAGAAATAAAAGAGGTTAATGATGGTAAGAATTCGACTACGGGAAACACACACATACAGTACGGGTTGTGTAATAATGAATGACGTTTGGTTGTGACTGGGATTTAAAGGAAATGAAAAGGGGATGATAAACATGGGAAGAAGATGGAAAATAGAGAATAAAGCACCAGATTGTCTAAAAGAAAATAGAAGCAGGAAGTGAATAGACTGTTTATTGATAAGACTAATAGAACTAAATTGAATATTCCCTTAATCATTATAAAGGCTTCTAATACGCTACCTCATATATCAAAACAATAAGTTATCTTAAAGTATCGATGTCGCCTACTTCTATATAACAACAGTAAAGGTTAAAATAGTATAGAAGAGGACCATTATTAACTTAACAATAGCGTAATAATAGCATGACCTCGGATGTGAAATTTACCCAAAAAATGGTTATAAATTCCCCCCGAGCTTTACGGAGTGGATGTTGATGTCAGACATAAATTACATGTGCAGTAAAATAATATTAAAATTAATTATATAAAAGTAGTACATACCATAATACTACTGTTACCTATATGAATAATAATAATAATAATAATAATAATAATAATAATAATGTGAAAAGACAAAAAGGGGCAACACAGTCCCCCCAATCCCCCACCCCTACCTTCCTAGCCGGGGGCGGGGTACAGGCTGAAGTAAAAACGACATGCGCACTTTTCCTTCAGGGTCTATTTTCACCTCTATAAGACTTACAGACTTGTACCATATTATTAATAGTGTTGTTGTTCTTGTTGGTGGTGGTGGTGGTATTATTATTAAACACACACACAAACAAACACACACACACACACACACACCTTAATAGCATCAGTCAAAGCACAATAAAACACCATCGATCAATACCATTCATCACCCCGACAGGTAAAAGATGCTTGATAGGTACAACAACACAGGTAATCATTGGCTGCGTTAAGCTGCACTACAGGAGATAAACAGCTATCAGTCAGGTGAGAAGAGGCTGGTATTAGGATGACGTAAATCATAATAACATTAGTTTAATTCCTGAATCATCATTATTATATTCATGATGATAATGATACTGTGGTAGTGGTAATGATGACATTGATGATGATATTATTATTATTATTATTATTATTATTATTATTATTATTTGCATCGTGATTATTAATACACCTATTCCCAAGTGAATACTTACAAGAAATCTTAATATTCGTCAGGGTTTTTTTCAGATCGACATTTAAAGGTCGAGTAAATTTTCCTGCCTACCGAGTACTTCAAGTACATTCACCCTCTGAGGACGATGGTTTAACCTTCTGAGGACGATGGTTTAACCTTCTGAGGACGATGGTTTAACATTTTTGAGGACGATGGTTTAACCCTTTTGAGAACAATGGCTTAACCCTTTTGAGGAAAACAACACCTGCTGACATCCATAGCTGAACCATACAAGTTGTCACCACCAACACAATCTTATTACCACTGGAGAAAACCTCTTACTCTTAGTCTACCTCGACGTCAGGGTGAGACATTTGATCTTCTAGGAACATTGAAGCTTCCTGGACTGGGCTTGCAGAGCACCTTTCATCATAAAGGAAAAAAATGGTAAGGAATCAAACTTATATATATATATATATATATATATATATATATAGGAGTGAAAGAGAGATACAGGGAAGGAGAGAGAAAGGGGAAAAGAGAAAGGGGAGGGGAGGAGAGAGAAAACCGCATCCATCACATAAGTCTGGAAAATCGAGTGAAAAACTTTATAATAATAATAATAATAATAATAATAATAATAATAATAATAATAATAATAATAATAGTCTGGTAAGTGTGACCAATACAGGAGTGGCTGGTGTGTCTCTACCAATGAGAAAGCAACTCACGGGATGGAACTCTACATAAAAAAAAAACTATTTCCTTCGGTATGAATTACGTTACGGGATAATTAATTATCAACTTATACGTACGAAAAAATACATCCAATAAATTAAGTCAATATTAACAAACTAAAAAGATAATAATAAAACACTCATTAACACAGGTACAAGGTAAGTTTTAATATAGTAATCAGTGACAGGTAAACAAGTGTTCAATTACTGGCTTATTAAACACAAATACTATATAATGCTCATAAAGGTGTCAAGATGTGGACCCAGGCTCAGGTGTGTTCAAGGTGAGGGAAGCGGCTCATCTAACCACCAGTGTGTTTACAGGGAGACGCGACATTAACCTGGCGAATATTTATTGAAGGGAAAATCTTTCTTACGAGGCTGACTGGTTCTTGTTCTCCAATGGTTCTACTCTAATAGTGGAGTTAAGTGAAAGGCGGTGGTTAAGAGAGAGAAGAAAGAAAGAAAGAAAGAAAGAAAGAGAGAACCCCCCGACCGGCCAGCAGCGGGAGCGCCCGGGGCAAAAAGACGTGGGCAGACCGAGGGTAAAAAACACTAACGCGCAGCGCCAACATCGAAGGCCAGAAAGGGGAAAAGAGCTGAACGGACGTGGAAAACTTTACCCCGAAAAGCCAGAAATTATTGTTCAGTCGAGCTTAAACAACCGCTATGGCAGAAAACGAAAGCTTATTCCACCTTTATCCATGGAAGAAGCGATGGATCACACCAATACATGATTTTCTTGTGCTAGCCTTCAGTCCCACCCACCCCTCCCTCCCTCACACGTCACCCAAAGAAACACGGTATAGTGATAATGCTGGAGTAACAACAACAACAACAAAATGTATGGAAGTAGATATAGTAAGAGTTCCATTACTTTGTGTGTTATTGTAAGTGTATCAGATAATTAGAGACAGCGTATGTTTGTACTGTATATTATTGGACAACATACGCTCGTTATACAAGTGTGTGTGTGTGTGTGTGTTGGAGTAAAGAGATTTTAAGATAACAATACCTGTTTTTCTGCCAGCTAAGAGAATCACTGGACAAACCTGAAAGAAAAATAAACACGAATCAGTAACCATTAACATAAAAATATCTAAAAAAAGTTTACTCTTTTGTTTTCTAAGAATTCCTAAATTATGAACTTGTTTAATACTAGGATACTAAATTCATACTTTATTAGATTATGTTATATTTGTCTGTATAATGAACAAACAGAAGAAAACTTATGATGTTTGAAGGCTGTGGCGGCTCAGTCGTATCTGGAGACTCACAACACGGAATCACGACTACATATTGTTCTTTAACGTATGACTTGTTCCGTGTACTTTCCCGTGCTCTCTCTCTCTCTTACACCCCCCCCCTCCCGGCCTCATCTGACCTCCGGCACAAAACACAGCAAACACAGCCCAGGAGGACCTGTTCCTGTGACAGCCAGTTTTCGCAAGGTCGCCAAAACGTCTCGTAGGAAATCAATCACAGATGACGACACCTCCTCACCAAGGAAAGGCTGCCCCCACCCTTTCATCACATTTTCTACTCGTTCCCACTCCCTCCCATCTTCACATCCCTCCCTCTCCACTTATTCTCTCATCCCTCCATTTCTCCAACCTGATTTCTACTAATCAATCCGTCTTGCTATCTCTCCACACCATCTTTTATCTCCTCACTCTCCATTTATCAGCATCAGCAAGTATTAAAGATATTGTGTATCATGAACGTATAGTGTGATATAAACAAACTCCTTTAAGTGACGACATCTGAAAGTTTCCCACCAGCAGAATGTTCACACTTTTGAAGACTCTTATTACACTCAAGTTCAAGTAATAATTATTCCTTCACCAAAAAACTATAATGAATATAATGCACAGAGAAAATCATAAAAGTTGTCATAATTACGTACAAGAAAAAGATTAACAATTTGCAATAAACACGAATTTTTGTTATGTTTTACAGGCATTTAATACTATACAAAGACATCTCTCAACCGAAAAGATGTTTATAAATAACTAGAAAAATATTAATAAAAGGTTATAATATTTACCAATTATGGTTTAAAAGTCTGGTGTCCTTCCCCTAATCGTTTACTGTGTTAACTCATCCAATTCCTAATATTTTTCCTTTTTTTTCCACTAATTCTCTTTTTATTCTTATATTCCCTAACCCATTCCCTCCCCTTTCATCCCTCCCTTCCATTCACCCTTTGCATCTTCTCCCCCAACGCCCCCTGTCCAACTCCCGCCACTTCCCCAACACCCATTACCTCCCTCCCCGCCCCTTCCTCTACACCCCATCCCCCTTCCTCTACACCCCATGCCCCCTTCAACACTCCTTACCTCCCTCCATTCTCCTTCCCCAACACCCTTACCTCCCTCCCCCTTCCTCAACACCCCATACCCCCTTCAACACCCCTTACTCCTTCCCTTCCCCAACACCCATTACCTCCCTCCCCCCCTTCCTCTACACCCCATCCCTCCCTTCAACACCCCTTACTCCTTCCTTCCCCTTCCCCAACACCCCTTACCTCACTCCTCCCCTTCAACAGTCAAACAACAAGTGCTGCCCATCCAAAAATTGAACGACCTTACCAAAACGACATATTACATGGCCTGCAGGGTTAAGTCAGTCCTACACCACAAGAGGCTGTTAAGGCGAATCAACAAAGCCCCATACAGGGAGATGAGGCCTTATGTGGTGGGTAGGTGAGTGAGGTTGTTGTGGTGGTGTGGTGATCATCAATAGTCGCTGAGGCTGCGTCCTCTCCCCCCCCCCCCTCTGCTGGTGCTAAGGTGTCACCAGCCCGACCCCCCCAAACTATTCCTCCTCCCCTCACTATCTGATACACTTTTTCTCCCCCCCTCATTGTTCCTCCCTCTCCTCCTCCTCCCTTCCCCTTTCCCCCACTTACACATTCCTAAACTCACCTCTCTACCACCACACATTCCTAAACTCACCCTCTCTACCACCACACATTCCTAAACTCACCCTCTCTACCACCACACACATTCCTAAACTCACCCTCTCTACCACCACA
>NW_024727075.1:957500-1010000 GCF_018991925.1 Homarus americanus
TACAGAATCAACAAAACCATTTCTTACTTGCCAGAAGATAATGGTAAACTGCCATGGAAAATATGTATTTCTGAAGCTCACACAAAACAGAAGTTACTTGTATGACAGCTGAGCAGAGTCTAGGTATAAGATACGCTACGTTACTTATGGCACCGAGCACGAATTGACTGTTATATTATTTTTTTTATGAAAGGAGCTAGACCAGTGAGACATAATAGACATATTTATGACAGGAGTTCTACCAGCGAGACATAAGACATATCTATGATAGGAATTCTACAAGTGAGACATATCAGACATATTTAGTACATGACCTCTACACTCTTATCCCTCTGAGACACAACTAAGTGTATGGCTAACAGACCACGTATCACACGACGATAACACCAAACAGTACCCACATGTAAATGCTGTAGAAGTGGATCTGCTCACTAATATCCAGTTTTGTCAGCCTGTAACCCTCGCTTGTGCCTGTGTGAGACGATTAGATACAAACCCACTTACATCAGCAAGTACCACCCATTGGTATCTGAGTCTATAGTACGATATAACCCACTTACATATTACCTCGTACAACTCACATGTTTCTTAGAGACAGGTAAGATACATTCACTATACCTGTGTGAGAAATACATAACCAGTAGCCCTTGTGTGAGACATTAGCTGAGGTGAGAGACAAGGCTTCTCTCCCTCCCCTCACCCCCCTTCCTCCTCACCTCCCGGATGGACTAGTACGTCACCTGAGGGGATAAACAAGATGCCAGCACAGGAGTGGGTAAATGTGATTGTCTCGACACACTCCTTTATATTAACATCATTTCCTACCCGTGATTATTTTAATGTGTTGTCTCCTGCACCGCCGCCCCAAACAACCTTCTCGTTATTAGTTCAAGTCGGCTACACCTTCAGGCAATATAATTAACTTCTACTACAAGAGGTAAATACAGAAACATACCAGGAGATTCACGGTGTCTTAGGTAATTATATACAGAGGTGATGTTTTCATAACGTGCCTATGGTTGACACTTAATTGATATTTAATTACATGTTATGCAATAAATGGCTGGTGCGTCATCCAACAGGTGTGTGTCATGTGTGTCGTTCAGCAGGTGTGTCTCGTATGTCATCCAGCAGGTGTGTCAAGTGTCATGTGCCATCTAGCAGGTGTCAGGTGAGGGTGGTAGGTAAATCGATCCGTCAATGGCTGGCGCGCGCGCGCACACACATACATACACACACACACACACACACACACACACACACACACACACACACACACACACACACACACACTACAGTATAACCTACAACAGCATCTCACGCCACAAGGTCTCTCTCTCTTCTCACTCCCATATTTAATGACAATTTCCCAACACTTTTATCTCTCAAGTTTTTACTCTTAACAATGAAAGTAGATGGCAACTTATTGTCTTAATCTACATATCTTTCTATATTTTATCATTATTACTTTAAACATCATTCAGTGTATTTTTGTTTGGGATTATGTGAAGGAGAGACTCAAGTCATGAATAAAATTTGTGTTGATATAAAATTGTCATGAATAATTTAAGGTTAATTAGTTATCACAGGTAAGGGTTAGAGAGCCAGGTAAAAGGGTCTTTATTTACTTAGTACTCCAACGTTTAGACTAAGTGAGTAAAAATAACATGTATAATAATTAAGCTCTATCTTGTAATGTGTAGCAGCAACTAAAGATTTCCCTTCGGTCACGTTGGCAAGGGACTATTTTTATGTAATACACGGTAATACGGTATTGCAGCTGTTCATTAATATCTAAGACACCACACTACGAACAGCAAGGTAAATATTCTCACACACCAAACACAATATATTCCAATTCTTGACTCCTCTCGTCCATCCAGTCAAGAATCAATACCTAATGTTTTTGCTCAAGTTAAATGCCAATAACAATTAATCAAACTAATTACGGATGTGAGAAATAAATAAAATGAGTTTATAAGCAAAATTTAACTAAGTATGAAGCAAAAGCCGAGACTGACGCGCGCGCACACACACACACACACACACACTTCATAACCAAGAGATGAACCAAATCAGACGCTCTTTCACACTATAAATCGCGTCACATGAAACACGACTTTAAAAACAAACACACTGAAAAAATCTTAAGACCACACACACACACACACACACACGACTCTCCCTAAAACAAACACGGATTCCAGCACAGACCAGAATGGAAGACTTGTACATTTTATTTTATTTTTTTATCTTCGAATTGGTTTTTCTTTTGGCTCTTCTTCGTGGCTTCTGCTTGAGCTCCGCGGAAGACCTTGAGAGTGAGTCTGCGTCGCCTTTGACCTGGTCCCGACAGTAAGCAGTTCAAGGAAGAGCCAGATGACTGAACCTAACCAAGTGTTACAGACAGTCGTGCACAACCAATTGCTCTGATTCACTTTCGGCGTCTCTCTCTCTCTCTCTCTCTCTCTCTCTCTCTCTCTCTTCTTTCTGGCTTTGTATTTATTTATGTTTCTCTGTCCGTCCGTCTGTCTGTCTGTCTTTGTTTCCCTGGGTGACGGAGGTGGTGGTGACTGGTGGGGATAAATGTTGTTAGTGGTGGTGAATGTTGGTGATTCTCTGTGTGTTGGTGATTGGTGATAGTACTGGTGGTAGTGGTTGGTAGTGTAAGACTGGTGGGAGACTCTTGGTGATGGAGACACCCCCCCCCCCACCATCACCCCAACACCAGTACCTCCATCTCACCCACCACCACCACCATAGCTTTTCTCCTGACCATTCACCAATTCCCCGAGCACATCCCCTCCTTCCCCTCACCCCGCCCATCATCCCCCATCCCCACACCAGCTCCTTCTACCATACTATAAATTGATAAACACACACACACACACACACATACACACGCACGCACACACACACTCACACACACACACACGCGCACACACACACACACACGAGAGAGACTTTTTCACCTTTGACTTTGTAACCAATAATTACTTTATCAATTGTAACCGACCTTCAGCAATCATAACTTATCTCACTCATTCATTCGTAACTCATTAATAACTCACTTCCAACACATCATAACTCACCATAACTCATTAATAACTCACTTCTAACTCACCATAACTCATCATTCATTAATGACTCACTTCCAACTCACCATAACTCACCCAACTCATTCATAAGTCAACTCCTACTTACTCCTGCCACATAGAATCATTAATTCAATTCACAGTTCACCATTAACAAGATAGGAAGCAACTCATTCACAGCGCTGCGCTATCCCGAAATAATGACTCAATTTCCTCTGTTGAAATTATGACGAATTACGTGTGTGTGTGTGTGTGCGTGTCCAGCTCTCAATCTCTTTTTACACTATGTAATATTAACTCAGTAAATTATATTCGCAAAATTTACTACACGTATTAATATAGGTTACCTCTACACACACACACACACACAAACACACTCCCCCCCCCCACACACACACACCCAATACTACCCCCTACACACAACCCCCACACCATCTCACTCAACGCTGATAAATTTCCATATAAGAACAATTAGTCCAATACCTGGTGAACAAACCTTTAATAAATCACATAACACAACCACACGTCTCACTCCTCATAATAATTCGAAAAATGCTACAAAAAATTATGTTACAAAAATATGTGAACAAAATTATATTCTCTAACAAGATATATTCTCAGACTTACTTTACATTCCCAAATATCACCTCAAATACATCTGCTTTTGTTTTTATACTTCTATCACTTCAAAAAATCCTATACAAAATAGTTATATTATCTAAAACGAAACAGTGAATAGCAAGCTTAACATTTTCAGTAAAGTCTATATCAAATAATACCTTGTGGATGTGTTGGTCAATATAAAGAGCTATGGTGACTTTAGGAAGCGATTTTCTTTAACAAAACATAATAGAAATAAATAGGTTTATGATAAATGACAATAGATCCCTCGAGGCGTCTTTCTCTCTAGTATTAATTCATCAATATCATTGAGTCTGTGATATTTACATCTCAACCTTGGTAAAAAAAATCTGGCAACTTTTAGACCAGGTGTTCCCATCAGCCACACCTCGTCCTGGACAGCTATTTGGTGAAGATGGTCGCCGCCTCGCCTCGTACACCAAAACAAACCTCTTAAAGCCGTCACCGAGTGAGGGCGTCGCTCACCGTCCACCTGGCACAGAACCTCCGCCGCAAGATGATAATCACCACAAGCTAAAATACTCATGAATATTAGTGAGGGAGAGCACCGCCGAGGCACCCCCCTGCCTGCGACATAAAGGAGCCATACACGCTAACTTACTGCCTCGTACGCCCACCCTCCTGCCTCGTATGCCCACCCTCCTGCCTCGCCCCACCACGACCTCACGCCCACTATACCCTACGGCTTCTCTGTAGGGCACTCCCGGGATAAAAGTGAGCCCTATGAGCGTGCGTGGTTAAGCATGGTAATGCCCACGATGTGTTGGTATTACCGCTGCATAACTTATGGGACGTGATTGCCAATAATTTGCGGAGACAGATATTTACACTATTTTCTACGCCTTCCTGTGTTATTTCTTCGCTGCTACCTGAATTACCCGTCCTAAAAACTGCCTTTATGACTTGTAAATTAAATTATCTTTTTTCCTAGCAAAGCAGGGCATAAAAATAATTCGTTACGATGTTGCAGATCCCCCACATTACCAACCAAGTATCCAAGAACTATTAAAGAGAACAAGAGTACTATAAAGTCAACAGCTTCGGGCTTGGCGGCGACCCTCATCCGCTCTCCAAGTTTGAAGAGCACCCATGAATTAGCCTTCAAGTTACGAGACGTAAGTGGCTACGGCCGTCACCAGCAAGAGAAACTCTGCCTAAAAACATCCGATTTACGTCGTCTTCCTTAGAGCAAATAGGGCGAGAGGAACCACTAGAAGGTCGCCCAAGGGAGTGAGTGGCTCAGTGCACAACAGGACGAGGACCTCCGTCAACCCAAGTCTTGCATTTCACGTCACCATGGACCAATACGTCTGTCTGATAGGTTAACATAGACGGTACCTTACGTCAGTGGGAGCCAGGATTTATTATAGCGTCCGTCAATCAATACTATACAACCTCTCAGATAGACATACTCGCCCCTGGTGCCATAACCTCTTGGCACCAACGATAACAAACTCATCCACACACCTCCTCATCCTCCCCCAATGTTCTCTTAGATAAATATAGATAATTAAGACAAACTAAATCAACCTAAACTCCCATCACATGTTGAACGGGTTAAATTTAATAAAGTATACCTTATTGCCACAATATTTAATTATATTACTGTAACATCTTCATCACCGGAAACACAGCTCTCGATACTATTACACTGAATCACTCCTTATAACATTTTATTCCTATGAAGTCTTTTAATCACAAACTAATAGAATGACTCGTACGTTTCTCCCTCACGTTTGAAATGAGCATGTACTGTACTGTATGTGAGTGACCACATTGGCTTCGTTAACGCGGTTACAAAATCCCTACCGTATCAATATGTAATAAGAATATGTCTCTATATGCATGTATGAATGTCATAGAAAATAATAATGAAATGCGATAATAGTAACGAAATTTCAGTGCCTAAACTTAACCCTCGGCCAGACTCGTGTCTGGCCGAGGGTGTCTTCTGAGTTACTGAACAAACTGGTTCTGTTGATTTGTCAGGAATCACGTTTTAAGTATTCTGCGGCCTGTGAACCGAACAACTTGTTTATATAACAAAAATATGATAATTTACGGATGAAACAACTCACGAACAACAGGAACGATAAAGGTATTGCGTTCACTGGTTACAGGGCTTACCTGTCCCAGAGATTGTTGTCTTCCATTAAATGTGTTGAAAACCAAACGATATTTATTTTTTTTCTTCCTAACAAAACACAATTAACTCCAAGGAATTATTTGTTGATGAAAAGTTCAATAGAAACATATCATGTGACCTTTAGTGTAGACCTACCCAGAGTGTCAGGGTTACCGGAACCTGCACTGACGCAACATCAACAACCAGGTGTTCTCTGGTCTCACCTGTGTTGCCACGACCTTCACCTGTATTGCCTTAACATCTTGAACTAATTAAAATCCTGCCACCAGTGTGTGGGTCGTCGGCGGCGGCTCAGCTCTCCTTCGGCCCGCCATTGACGAGAGGGTCGGTGGGGCCCGGCGGCGTCTGGCAAGGGGCGGAAACTGACCATTGCAACACGGCAACACTGACAATGGAAGGCAGTGTTGCATGAAGCCCATTGTGGGCGGGCGGGCCGGAGGAAACCTGGTAAAACACGTAGTTAATTAGCACATTGTTCATCAGCGACCAACAATGCCAACACCTCGACGGCCACCCTGCAGGAGCCCATCACGCCGCCGCCCCATTGTTTGTCCTCACACAACCTTGTTAGGTCCCTCTTTGACGCACGCAGGATTGACCATTCAGGAAGGTCGTTACACATCAGCTCAAGTATTCATGAAGGTTAACGACAAGCACCTCGTAATCTAAGACAAGAGAGATGCTGAGGCTTGTATTATCCTCACTACACTGGAGTCACCATCAACACAAAAGCTCATTATATCAACACAGACGTTCCCTAATGTTGATAATCACTTTTATTCGCTCCTTCCCTCTAATAATATTTCCATTTTATTCAGAAAGACGCATCTTGGGTATTAACTTACAAAACCCGTTCTTAAACACACACACACACACACACACACACACACACACACTACATACGTCTCCAGAATCCATAAAAGAATTACCGACAATACCTATTTACAGAATCTATAATAGAGAACAGGGAAAAATATATTACAGCAGGAATCCATAATTGAGGTGTCTCGGCCAGCCATTCCCACACACAGCGATCATTAGCGGTAAAACAGAGTGATGGCAGACCTCAAGACGACAATTCAGTATTGAGTACGATACAAATCAAAGACGTTATCCATTACAGGTGTAAAACTAACCCGATAAATGGATTAGCGATTCCGTAACCCGTCTGGTACTGCTCTGCCGGCGATGACCAGATTATAACAGATGAGGAATCAATGACTCGCCTTATAATACCAGCACTTGGCCCGGGTTATACCTTCTTGTTTTTGTGTAGTGTGAGCCACTCCCTGCCGATATTGGCCGTCACACCAGTGAATATTGTATACTAAGCTTCTGGTAATAGTTCCATGTGTGGAGGAAGAAATTGTAGTTTATATCAGTTAGTTTTAGCTGTGGTTGTTGCCTTTTATAATGTACAGCCCAGTTTATTCAATGTCAGGATGTACTTCTTTTTTTTTATAGTTGCTGACACATGAAGTTACCAACACACTCAGCGGTATTTTTTTTCTGTAACTTGTATGAATAAATATATAAGTAAATTGTGTACAGTATATTGTTTTATGCTATCGATCGATTGATTAATAAGAACATAATATATTTACCAACAATAAAGGCAGTGACATCGTCAAATAGTTATTTCCTAAAATTTTAGTAAAAAATTTAGTCACTAACTATTCTGAAGGCCAAGTTATATCTGTAAAACTAAACCATATTAACATTATTTGTTTTACCTCAATATTACTGACGGCGAAATAATATTTTATCTATACCATTAAGCACAGCTGTGTGTGTAATTTGAACATTGATTTATACAGAAACAAACTTAAAACAAAATCTACGACATTGGAAAATTAAACTAATAAAAAAAACAGTTTCTGACACTCATTGACAGTTTCTTTTGACATTTTCTTTTATATGTTGTGATTCCAGACACCTTCATGTTAGCGTTGGGTGACTGTATCAATGTTTGTGTTCCTGAATTGTGTTTTATATCTGACAACTGTTCTGGTGTCCTCCCTCCCCACCTGTACACCTGTTACTCCCTCCCTGTGTTCCACCCTCGTGACCTACCTGCTAATTGGTTTTCCATCTACCTTATCCATCAAAAGTTTCCCTCTTCCAGTTGTCTAGAGATGGAGTTTGTTTCCAGTCATTATTTGGAGTATATACAACACCACCATTAATGTTCTTGATTTCTCTATAGTTTAACCTTTTCATATAACATCCTATAGTTTACAACCTTCATATATAACTCATATTCTTACCTGTTATAGTCACCATCTTCCACGACACCTCACAACAAGCCTTACAGAGTATCCCTTCACAGCCCTTCACAACCCATTAGCTTTGTTTCACTCATAACTTGTTTTTGTTCTCTCTCCATTTGGTTGTGACCTGTGCGTATTGTCTAAAAGTGTACGTGTTTTATGTAGAAGGTTTTGTCAGAAGATGAAGCCTCTTAATTTACACACAGACACAAGTAATATCCCAAAATATATCAGAATACCTCAGGTTAATGACTACACAACCATCCCCACTAACCTCGTCAAATAAACTACTCCATGTTAATAATAATAATAGAACCATCACAGCAATTGAATTCCACTTGTTATCATCAACTCCACAACTAAAAATTTCTAAATAAGAGGTCACACTCCTCCCTCTCCAGCCCACTCACCACAAGATGCTAAAATGGCAATGAAGAACCTCGAGTCGGAAGCCTGAATGATCCTTTAAAAATTATGAAGTGAGGAAAATACTGGTGAATGAGATGTGGCGTCGGCGGCGAAGTATATTTACAGGAGAAAATGTTGGCAAGCACACACACAAACACACACTCACAAGGGCGGCGAGAAGCATACTACAGAAAAATGGTGATTTTCATTCTTATCAGCTCCTTCGCCCCTTATCTCCTTTCATTCAACTGACACAACGCAATATAAAAAGCTGATATTTTTCTCTCTCTCTCCGATGTTAGTTGTATTATTAACTTATTCCCATCTACGTGTGAAGAAGTGTATATAGTGTTAGTGATGAGTGTATGTGTCTGTTTGTCTCCGTGATCTGGGTTAAACTTCTTTATATATATGTGATACCAGACCATCACAGTAAGATCCTAAGAGTCACATTTATTACAGATCCTATTGGAGTTTCACCTCTAAGAACACCGAGAAGATAAGACAAACAGCGAGGTATTGCTTGCTTCTCCCAATGATGCCATATTAGCTAACGGTGGCAAGAAGCGACTGAATGAACTCTGTGTTGATATTTACATGAGGAGGGCAAGCAAAAAATTGAGAACTTTTCTACACACCGCGATATGTTATCGGTGCTTGCTCCTGTTACACTGTTCACGGCCACCCTTGATGGTGGGGGTTAAGGCACGACACTAGGAGAATTTTTTGTAGTGAACACAACGAGCGATATCTTATCTGTGTGACATGGTTCCTCGCTATGGTTAACTTCACACAAAAACTTTCTCGGTCTTAACCATACGAGTATTGACGAAGATATAGTTCAGTGGATTACAGTCATCTTCAGAGATTATTTTTTTCAGTGGCAATCTGGCTTTCAGTAACTGAGGGGATACAGTAAGTGAAGAAATACAGTAACTGGAGAAATACAGTAACTGGAGAAATAAAGAGAGAGGACAATTAGTCTCTCGAGCACTTAAAGTTATGGCAATAATCTACATATATCATATACTGTATTTTATGATCTCTAATAAGTGTGCAGTTTGCGTGTGTGAATGTGTAATTGAGTATGTGCGTACATATTTGAGCGAGCGTGTGTCTGTGTATGTATTTATGAGGCTGTGTGTGCATGTATTTATGAGGCTGTGTGTGTGTGTGTGTTAAGATCAATATAATATACCATTGCTTGTGAGTAAGAATGTAAATGCAGGTCTCATGCCCTCACCTTTCATCCACCTCTCACTCCTTCCTCACCTCTCACTCCACATACCCCTTCACTAACCTCACCTCTCACGTTACATACCCCTTCACTCAACTCACCTCTCATGCCACATACCACCTCCCTCCCTCACTTCACTTACAACACCTTAACGAATACCGCTCAATATATCGAAGGTCCAGGAATTTTACATAAATCAGCCCCTAATTTGTCACAATGGCCAGGTAACCCCCGTGGCGACGACACGTTCAGACACGTTCACAATAATAATAACAACAAACTCACCTGGTAACTAAAACTAACACTAAACATCTACCTTTCTTAATTAACCCCCCCTCCCCCCCAAAAAATAAAAATAAAAATGTTTCATCTTAAATTAAAACATCAGTGGGGGGTTTTTTACGATATTATGGATACTTTGTATTTAAAATGGTTAATTAATAAGTTTAATCTGAGTACTGATATGTATTATTTATGATGGTAATAATACAAGTTTTTTTTTTATACACGTAAGGATGGTGGATAGGTGTGTCTGTCGTGTGAGTAGGGAAAAGGTTATCTTCGTACCCAAACTGATAACACCCAACCATCTGTGTCTCCCGCTGTACGGACTGCAACTTACTGATAACATATCTATCTGACCGTCCCTGTTGCACAAACACGCCTGCCCGATAACTCACTCCTGAGATAAATAACTTTTACCATTTTATGTACTAAACGCTGGGATGATCTTGTTTTAGATCTATAGGTACTGAAGGTAAGATAACAGCAACATAATATAACTTCAGGTACAGGTAAAATAACAGATAACTTCAGGTACAGGTAAAATAACAGATAACTTCAGGTACAGGTAAAATAACAGATAACTTCAGATAATGACAGGAAAACATATTTGGGGATAACACTGGGATAGGATAACATTGTAATTGAAAGAAAGGCAAGAATAACAGAAGAGTTATCAATGACAACAATAACACCGGGATTACACAAACAAGATCCAAAATATCATTAGGTTTTCTTAGTCAATGATAAGAAATATAGATAAAATCGCCAATATGTAATCCAAGATAACACTGTATTATTATAGCCAATAAAAACGTAAGAATAACATGGCGAGGGATAACACCAAGATATCATATGACCAGGATAACATCAAGATAACACAGCTAGGATAACATCAAGATAACATAGCTAGGATAACACAAGTACTAATATAGCTAACTGTAACCCCCCCCCCCCCTAGCCTGGCATTATCCTGATGGTCAATACTTTATTTTACGCGCCAGGTGGACAGGTAATTTCACTCATTGATATTGGATGACGAAGGCATTGATTGCGTGTTTGTATGTGTACGTTTGTGTGTGCGTATGTTTGCGTGGGTGTATTCTATAGTGTGTGTGTGTATGGGTGATAGGCTATTATAATGGTGTGAAAAATAATACAGGATACAATGGCCATAGATACAAAAGGTAAACACGATAGACTATGGCAGTATGGGCGGTAGCAGGGGTCCAGTATACCAAGAGGAAAAACTATAGTGGTTCTTCAGTTATGGGAGTTAATGTCTGTCTGTCTGTCTGTCTGTCTGATATTTTTTTTCACTCGTGTGTTCATTAGTCGTGAACTGGATGGACTGACGGGTGGATGGGAAGAGGATAGATGGATGTTTAGGTATCTATTGGAATTACCAGAAATATGAAACATAAAATAAAAATAATTAAAAAGTAAAAAATCCACCGCCATCACCACCACCACCATTATTACTACCACCACTAACACCACCACCACCATTACTACTAACACCACCACCACTATCACCACCACCAACAACCATCCGCCATTCCTCATTCACTCATTCACTTGCGGCCGTAAAATTTAAAACGCAAGTAGTCCCTTGAGTAAGTGTGAGGCTTAATGATAGGTGTACACGCACGCTGAGATGTTTACACGTGTGCACTTACGTATACAACTCCTCGTATCTCTTATTTTAGGCGATATTAATGCGGGTTCTGAATTTACGACGCCGAGAACCTTAAGTACCAGGGTTATTAATGTGTGCATTTTCCTCCATAAATAAAAGATAATGCCAGTGGTGGGGGAGGAGGGATGGCCTTGGTGCTATTGTCCGTCGTGGAAATAAATGTACTTAAAATACATTGTCTTCTTCCAACCCGTTCATCCACATTATCTTCGACCTTCTGTTTTTTAAGTTTTTTCTCACTAAATACGTGTGTGTGTGTGTGTGTGTGTGTGTGTGTGTGTGTGTGTGTGTGTGTGTAAGTTTGAGTGTGTATGTAGGTATGGGGGTCCGTAAGTGTGTGTGTGTGTGTGTGGGTGTGTGTAGGTTTGTCCGGTGCTCACGAAGCGTCCAACTGACACGACCAATTATTGGAAATCGAGACTCAGGGAGGAACTCTTTCTTGGCCCACACTTGTCCCAGCGACCACTGTGGCCCACCCTTGTCCCAGCGACCACTGTGGTGCTGTTTCATGTCGGCAATTCTACCAAAAGGATAATTTGATAAGACTCACAAAAACGAACCATTTATCACAAAAACAGGACATTTCTCACATAAACAGGACAGTTCTCACATAAATAGGACAGTTCTCACATAAACAGGACAGTTCTCACATAAACAGGACAGTTCTCACATAAACAGGACAGTTCTCACATAAACAGGAAAATTCCCACATTAACAGGACAATTCTCACATTAACAGGACAGTTCTCACAAAAGCAGGATATTTCTCACAAAACAGTACATTTCTCACATTAAGCAGGAAAATCTCACACAAACAGGATATCTCTCATAAAAACCGAGATAACACTCACTAAAACCAAGATAACGTTCAGTAAACCAGTTCCGAAAACCTGGTTAAGGCTCATTAAACTAAGAGTAGTTACTAAACCAAGACACCAAGGTAAACCAGCGTAGAACCCAGGTAACTACACACGGATACCAGATAACCTAAGGTAAACCAAAATAGGACCCAGTAAACCCTTAAACCAAATACGGGTACAGGATAACCTCAGGTAAACCAAAATAAGGCTTTAAACCAAATATGGGTACAGGATAGCCCAAGGTAAACCAAAATAGGACCTAGTAAACCACAGGATCGACAAAACTCATTAGTGACTTTCACCCCAACAGAAAACCTTGGGTGTTTCCTCACCAGCAGCGGACTGCACGACGGACCCCTGTTTTTGCCAGGCCTACTCTCCTCGCTCCGCTGCCCTCCTCTCCTCTCCTTCCCTTCCTTCCCTTCTCCTCCTCTTCCCCCTCCTCGCTCCCTTTCTGTTGCCAGCCGTTCCTACTACCCCTCCTGCCCTTCGTCTTCCTTATTCTACCTATTCCTTCTCTTTTTCTTCATATTATCATCATCGCTTCTATCTCAACGTGTATTCATCCTACTCCTGTCCCTGTGTGCCTTAACCTCAGATCCAACACCACCTATATCTCCTTCGTCCACTCCTTCAGGCACCTCTTTTCCTGTGCTCATTCCTCTTCCTCTGTAATATAAACAGTTGTATTTGTTTGTTTAACTTTTTACTTATGCTTTCTGCCTTCCTCCTCCTCCTCGCCTCACTCCTCCTCTTCATTTCATTCATCAGTACTTATCTCTCTTCTCCTACTTTTTCCTTTCTTCCTGTTTTAATTCCCCGTCAGCTTACCCTTAACCTCCCCCCCCACTTCCGTCTTCTTCCCTCTACCCCCTCCTCTCTTCCTTCCCCTATCCCTCCTCTACAAAATCGACATTTTCTCTCTACCTCCCCCCCCTTTATCTCTCTCTCTTCCTCCTCCTCCTCCTCCTTTATCTCTCTCTCTCCTTCAACTCGTCACGTCATCTTTCCTCCATCCCTTGGTTCACTGACACAAGGCTCTCCCCCCCCTCATTTCCCTCACCCTCCGTCTCATCTACCCTCACCTTCCCTCTCATCTCCCTTACCCTCCCTCCCTCCACTCACCCTCCCCATTACTTGACCTCATCCCCTCCTCCATTCCCACCCATCCCTCGTTACGTTATAGGGAGGGAGGGAGGGAATCAAAGTAAACAATACCGCCATTCCCAGTCTTTATTGTTTACATGAACAGCTGATATGATGGAAAGACATAAACAAAAAAGATAAACACTTTCACCAAATAACCGAGTAAATATTTTTTTTTACAATTTGTTGGAATCTGTACTGAAGAAAACAAGATATTGACGAAGGTAGAGAAAGAGTACTGATTTATCTTTGAAACTTCCAGAGTCACGTGAGTCTTTAAAGAGCTTCAGGTGAGATTCTTTAAAGAGCTTCAGGTGAGATCTATTAAAGAGCTTCAGGTGAGACCTATTAAAGAGCTTCGGGTGAGACCTATTAAAGAGCTTCAGGTGCGATCTATTAAAGAACTTCACGTGAGATTTTTTAAAGAGATTCGGGTAAAATCTATTAAAGAGTTTCAGGTAAGATCTATTAAAGAGCTTCAAGTGAGATTCTTTAAAGCGCTTCACGTGAGATTCTTTAAAGAGCTTCACGTGAGATTCTTTAAAGATCTTCAGGTGAGATCTATTAAAGAAATTCAGGTGAGATCTATTAAAGAACTTCAGGTGAGATCTACTAAAGAGCTTCAGGCGAGATTCTTTAAAGAGCTTCACGTGAGATTCTTTAAAGAGCTTCACGTGAGATTCTTTAAAGAGCTCCACGTGAGGCCCTATAATGACCAAGGGGCTGGAAACGCAAGTGAGATTCTCAACCTGAAGCGGGCGAGCGAAACAGGTGTTATAAAACGGGGCAAACGTGGTGGTTAAGCGAAACAGGTGTTATAAAACGGGGCAAACCAGGTGGTTAAGTGATGACGAAAACAACTAACAATACCAGATGGAAATGAAGTCGGATCCGCTACAGAAAACAAATCAACGAAACAGTAATTGAGTTAAAAAGGTAAAGAGAAAGTTATAAAACGAATTGGGAAACAGGAATACAAAACACCAATTAAAAACGATAGTAAAAGGTGACCAATTAAACAGACCAAAACGTGAGAACGAACTGAAAAACGAACGATAGTACTTAACGAGGGAGAGAAACAGAGCGAGACGGAGGATTAAATAGAAAGTAAGATATGAAATAAGAGAACGAGACAATAAAAATAATGATAACTGTGTGTGTGTGTGTCCAGTTTTACCTAAGCAAGAATAATCATTAGGAAGAGGACCTATTAGATTTGATGGTCATTAGGATCTATTAGGATTGGGATCTATTAGGAATTTGGTCTATTAGGAACGGGGTCTATTAGGACTAGGATCTATTAGGAATGAGGTGTATTAGGACTAAGGGTTATTAAGGGTGGGTCCATTTAATCAGTCACCATTAAAAGTACTGCAGTGAGTCAAGGAAAGACTTGGGTGGGTGAGGAAAGGGAAGGAAGGGAAGGAAGGAAGGAAGGAAGGAAGGAAGGAAAGAGAGAGAAGGAGGGCATGTAGGAAAGACTATAAAGGGCTAGAAAGTATGGCTGAACTTAAACCATGTAAGGAGGCTTCCCTACTACCTCACTTCTCACACATTACTACCTCTTTACTCACACACATCCTCTCCTCCCCTCTTACCTATTATACCTCACACCTCTCCCACTCACTGCCCTCTCACCACGGGTCCCTCACCTTAGTCTGGCCACACTCCTCTCACCGCCTAGGAGGACGCTTCAAAACACCTTTTCACTCAGGTGATTCTTACCTACATTCAGCCTCATTAAGTGCCTGATGTATTTACTTATGTGATACTGTTGTCGCATATATCAAGCTTTTCTTTTATGTATGTATGTATGTATGTATGTATGTATGTATGTATGTATGTATGTATGTATGCATGTATGCATGTATGTATGTATGTATGTATGTATGTATGTATGTATGTATGTATGTATGTATGTATGTATGTGTGTATGTTGAACAATAAGCAAACTTATGTTGTAATTCATAATTTCATGATGATATGTTGTGATCCCAACATAATGTTGTGGTGTACAAGTTTATGTTGATACACTCGTACATGCCTCAACATTATGGAGGCAAGAAAGGCCAAGCAGCCCTGTGTGTCACCCAACATTCGCCTTTAGTGATGGTGACGTAAAGGTTTACTTCTGTCTGCCATCTTCCACCATATTTGAAGAAAGTCAGAAGCAGCCAAGGAAAATATCACGTCTTATTTCTGGTGATGTAAATATAATATACTTCATCAAAGGTTTACTCTCTATCCTGTTACCTGGTGTGAGTCCAACCCTTTAAATGTTTTTAGGTAGTTTTCTCTCGCGTGAGGTTCATCGTGTATAGTATATCTCCTCCTCATCACGAGACATCACGCCCATCACAATTACCACCAACCTTGTTTTATAATGTAGGTGTAGAGATTATGTTAACTGAGAGTGGATAAATCCCTTACGTAAATACACAAAGAATGAATCCTGCTATATATTTATCTATCTATTTACATTTTTACATTCGGCTCTCTCTCTCTCTCTCTCTCTCTCTCTCTCTCTCTCTCTCGCTCTCTCTCTCTCCACAGTCCTCGCTGCCTCTCCTCTCTCCCTCCTGCTCACAACTCGTAAAACTCCCGAGGCCAGAATGTGAGCAAGTGTCTCCCCTTTTTTTTGGATCGCCGTTTTCCACGACTGACCGACCGCCTTTTCTGTCTTTCTCTCCCGACGAAAAGATCTTACTTCTGGCCAAGATGAAGTAGAGGCCTTCACAAGCTGCCTACACCACCACAGTATGATCACAAACTTACGGATGCCACACACAGACAAGATATATAAACTTTCCCGAATGGTTTAATATATGGTCATACGCTTTAGTTATCCCTACCTCTTGGCTCGACCGAAGAAATAATGAAATATATATATTTTTTTTAAAGATTGTTCGTTTGTGTTGCATCTGAGAAAACAAAATTAAGTTAAAGACGAAAAATATCACCATAATTATTATTTACTGGATATTGATCTAAGTGGGGGCAGTACAGGAGACAAAGATTGGTTTAAAGATACAAATATTGTTACCAATGCGTCAGTATGAGTAATAAGTAAGAAACTTTAGTATGACAAAAGTTATTATAAGCGTTACAAGTAGGTTCCCCCAGGAGGTGTATTGCCAACTGTTTAAAAGTCTGTTGATGCGGTTACTCGCTGGATCATCGTGGTTGTCTGTCTATGCATAGAGTCCGAACTATCCCCCACAAGCATCTGGTCTGCATAGCTGTGAAGAGGACCTTATGACCCGCAGCATCTTGAGCCTCGCCCTGTACACGCTTCTTTGACCTTTTTACAGCCGGCACACTCCGCCAGCGTGCTCAGACAACTGTGACAGCCTTTCGGAGATCGCGTGAGGCAAGAATTATCGAGAGAAAGCGCTGTTCTGTGGTGAACTGTTCTTGAAGTCGTGCTTTTAGTGGAAACAATAGTGCGGCTTATTGCTGCCAGGGAGGGTAACAACAGCCCTTATCATCAGCAAGGCCAGGCGGGTTAAAGGTCTGGGGGTGACTTGCTAACAATTTGTGACAATGGGCAGTTTTTACCTTGCCTCAAGTCCGTACCATACTCACTGCTGCTCTGACATTTATATACCAGGAAATAATAAATTGTTCCTGTAAAAAAATCTGAGTTTAAAAAGGTAACGTGAACACTAGTCAGTGCATAATAAGGCGACGCCTCTTGCCCTGCTCGTAATGGCTGAGCCAGACGAGTTAACGAGGCAGTTGTCTCGTTATCCTTGTCTTTCCCACAATTATTAGAGACTTCGTTAGGCTTTCAATCGGAAGCCATTATGCTATTGGTCTAGTGTCAGCACAGTAGGTTAAATTAAAAGTAATTTGGAATTTCAATATGTAGCGGAATACATATACAATTGAGTCCGTCCTCTCTCTCTCTCTCTCTCTCTCTCTCTCTCTCTCTCTCTCTCTCTCTCACAACGATCCCAGGAATGACAACAACAAGACCAAGTGTATGGGTCGCTGACCTTCATAATCCAACGTGAACCGGATATATCTCTCAGACGGACACTCGAGCTGGATATGAACACCCTACCCCTTTTGGTCTCTCTCCTGTAGAGCACGGAAACACAGACGGACGAAGACGACTGCTTTATCGTTCCGGAGGAGGATAATAAGAACACCAAGGCAGCAATAAAGACCAGCCAGAGCGCCGTAAAATGGAAACGACTCGCAGGTAGGGATCCATCACCGCCCACACCCCCATACCGACTCTCATTACAAGTTAACTTTAATTTATGCTCCTTTTTTCCCCTCAACCCAAACTGAACTTGGAGCCTTTCTGAGCCCCACACCTCGCGCCTGTGACCGAGTGTATACGACTGAACATAGATGTATTCTTTTCCTCCTGTAGCCCATGACTGAACAGAGGTGGTCCTTCTAGTAGAGTGTAGGAGCTGTAGCCCATGACTGAAGATAGTTCCCTCCCCTGTACCCTGTTATTGAAGATAGAGGTGCCCCCCCCCCACCATTTTAACCCGTGAGTGGCCGTATAAATAACAGGCCCCATCCCACCCCTTCCCCACACATACACTCCTTTAGTTGCCTGTGATTGAAAGTAAACTCCCCACAGTTTAGACAGTTTAAGACAGCATTCGTGACGGCATGGTTGTGGTGGCGGCGACAGGCAGGTATAGAAAAAGTACTCAATACAGTACATAATTTAACGAACCACTCTCCACCTGGCGGCCTAAGAGCAAATCAAATCTCAATCACTCGAGTGTCTGAAACTTCCCATTTTCAGTAATTCCTTTATGCCATCCTCCTTTTAATCATTTTCCAGTTACCACGTTATAAAGTTTTGTGTTTATTTACACAGGGAGTCACTGAGGAACGGCATATTATCCTCGTCTCGATGTGAATTTGTCTTCTACACCCAGTTCGATGCCTCCTCCCTCCCCTTGCTGTCCTGTCATCAGCATCTAGACTGCCACATCGGTCCTAATCTCTCTCCACATTCTAATAAATCTATTAACGTATGCAAGAAACACCCATCCGCCTCCTACGTTTCGCCGGTAAATGAAGACGCCGTAGCCTTCAATTGTCACCTCTGAGGCTTTGGTCTTCAGAAACAGCAAGTGAAAGAATAAGGCCTGAAAGTTTATGGTATTATGGTATCCCGTAGTACCAGGGAAAGAACTAAATTTAGGTACTTGGGGAGGGAAGTGAGAAGGGAAAAGGAAGATAGATGAGACCAAAAGAGGGAAAGAAAAGAGAAAAAGGTAAATAGGAAAAGAAGAGACGGGCAAAATAGAAGTAGATTAAGGGAAAAGGGGGAAAAAAATGACATTAAACAAGAAAGAAAATGTGAAGAAATGAAGATAAAAACAAACCTAGAAGTCAATTTTTTTTTCAGGCCGAGTATAACTGAATCACAAGTTGTATAATTCTACTTAACGTGAGTGAAACTGTTAAACCTATAGAGAGTAATTTGTAGTGGTATGTCTTCACGTCAACTATCTCAAGTGATTTAATTTCAGCTCCTCCTTCTACCCTCCCCACCCAAACCTCCCTTACCCACCCACCCACCCACCCCAGACTTCTTCCCTCGCCCACTCACAATGCTCGTCACACGCCACGACAAAACCAACCAGAGTAAAAAGGTTATATATTGAATTAGAACCAACACGAGGAAACAAAGTGTGTTAGTGTTTATTCAGCCTGTGGGGGCGAAGTGAGGCAGCTAGCTACTGCATGTGGCAACCAGAGTTAGTCCACACACACACACACACACACACACACACACACACACACCCCCCAGGAGACAACCACACCGTACATAGTGTGGTGACCTTTTTCATGTGGCGACGCTTCTCCACATCACAAGCAACACCCGCCAACATAAATTATATATTAAAGCTGGTATATAAACGTTTCTTGTGTGTACACAGACGGTCTATAATGAAACTCGAGAATACTCTATATTGAATTCCCAGTCCTTTAGTGTGTTACCCAAACTAGACACACCCTTCTGTATAAATCCTGTGACTTATATAACAGTTGCACGAGTGAGGGGGGTGAGGGGTGGGGGTGAGGGGGAGGGTGAGGGTGGGGGAGGTGTGAGGGTGGGGAGGTGGGTGGGAGGTGTGAGGTGGGAGGTGTGAGGGTGGGGGGTGTGTGGGTGGGGGTGTGGGGGGTGAAGGTATGAGGGTAATGGGTGTTAGAGTATGGGGGTGTAGGAATGAGGGGTGTGGGTAATGGGTGTGGAGGTGTGAGGGTTTATGGGGTGTAAGGAGTGTAGGGATGGGGTATGAGGGGGTGAGGTATGAGGGGGTGTGATGGTGTGTGAGGGTGAGTTATCCCGCACTCCACGCCTGCCTCCTCCTCCTCCCCCCTCGTCAAGACACTCCCGTCTACCATAACCATAAAACACAAACTACAAAAACTAATATACAAACAAATCATTTCAGACGGGAGGAGATTTGTATCACATTGCAGGAAACAGCTGGTCGGCCTCCGTCTTTGAGGGAGGTCTGAGGTCACGATCTCAGAGGTTAGTATGTAAATAATCCTCGCTCTTGAAGATGTAAAAATGCAATTAACGAGTTGGCTCAAGGTGGACCACAAAAATTACATCTAAACGTTAAATCAAAATTACGCTGATATTAACCTAACCTAAATAGATACGTTCACTTAGCACCTGTTAGGGTACAAAATGAACATATAGGTGAACTTTGTAAAATAGATTCTCTACGTTCATTTTGCTCCTGAACTGGTGCTAAATGAGCTTTATCTAGATACGGTGATCTTAGTGTGTTTTACTGAACTATTTCTGGTGTTATTTTTGTGCTTTACCCCCGTCATCTAGTTTGTGGCATTCATACATCTTCAGTAACGGGATCAATGCATATTAAGGATCAGAAACATAGGCGCGTACACCGTCTCTTGTTTTATACTTCTTCTTGGCTACTAACTTCCACTCCAGGAATTTTGCGAGGTAAATATAGCAGATAATGTTACGATATTCTGGTTGGGAATCGTATCATATTCACTCCGAAATTAGTTAACTAGAGTCCGTCACGCTCTCCTGTGTACTATAATCATATCGTCCAGAAAAGAAACATTAATATACCAGAGTGAGCAGAAGGGGAGGGGGTGTATGCTGAGGGTTCCGGGCCATGTTTAAAACCTGCCTCGCTGTTCGTCTTTTTTTTTATCCCTGAAGTTCAATCAAATTTTAAAAAGAATGTTGCGGGTAAAAAAGGGCCAATTCATTACCTTTCCCCGCCTCTGCTCACACCACTTACATTCACCTCATTTAATTACGCCACAGTAATGAAAGTCAAACGGCAAAAGTGTGGTTTTCTCCAAGAGTTTCCACAAGGTTCTCCGCCATACTGCTTCACAGAACTGGAAAATGAGGAACACTTAAGGCTGATCATCATGTTAAATAAAAAGATAATTACTGTACATTCACCGAAAATTGCGGACGAAAAACGATTAATTGTGGTGCGGGAAGCCGGCAGCAAACGCCCGTGACACTCCAGCGTCTAACAGCCGCTAGGAATTCAATCTTAAACTGGGATGTATAATCTCTACAACAGCCATTAAAATGATTATCTACAAACAGTTAACAATCCAGAGAGGGAAAATTAACATAATTGGCTATTGTTGCGTTGATTTTTAGAGCCAGTTTTGTACACACGCAACAAGCAAACCAACCGTCCGGGGCCGGGGCTGTGGGAACAGGGACATCGGTGGGCCTGAAAAAGCGCTCCCAAATGCCGGTGATGACAGCGCCATGCAACACTGTGCAACCCCGATTTACAGCTAATAAAGTGCCCTCGCTGACACTGCGGGACGTCTGGCTGACGGGCAACAGCATCTACATGACGTGGTGCAGGCATATTCTGGGACAACACTTAAATTTTACTCCAAGAATCACTTTAAAGGACGCAGGACAGCTGGGGGAGAGGCGAACCTTGTTTGGGTAACCTTCGAGCGGGACGTAATGTCACTCACGACACCCGTGAACCACCACACGCTGCTGCTGCTGCTGTCACATTTTGTCAGGTGCTCCTTTAGTTGATTCATAAATTCCTGATTCTTGTCTCCACATTACTTTAAAACAACTTATCACCCACTCAACACACTAACAACCTATGAAATCTACCAAAACAAGATTCAACAATACAATAAAGTCCAGTTATCAAGACATGTAGCGGCAGCTAAAACAAGCCCATGGGACACCGGGTACATCCTATGGGACCTTACTTGTGCAGTTTGAAGATTTGTCGAGGCCGATTATCACTGCGTAACACACACACACACACACACACACACACACACACACACACACACACACACACACACACACACACACACACACAGCATTATTCATGTCTACTAAATGTTACTCAACAGGCCAGAAACCCCTCACCCCCCAGACCCTGACCACCACGCCCTCACCCCATAAAGTCCATGCCGGAAGTCTAACATTACCAGCGCATCTTACAACTAAGAACGGAAGGAAATTGGAGACGAATTTTCTTTTAAATTAAACATAAAAAATTAGAGCGGATTTACAGGTCGAAAAATGAGACACCTGTCCAGCCTTCATAAGCTAATTAACCATAATAAGGAACTGATTATAAATGCCAGTTATAAACGCTAAAATAAAATAAAAAAAATAGCTAAATAAGAGAAAGAAATAAGGTAGAAAAAAAGGAGGAAATGGTATGATAATACGAAAAATAGAAAGTGGGAAACAAGAGAAGAGAAAAAAGGGCATAATGAACAAAGAAAACTGGAATAGAAAAAGAAACGAGCCCTAGAAGTGAAAAAAGTTATAAATCTGATCTGAGCACAAGAACAATGAAAACCTGTGTGTAATGGTCTGTCTTGAGGGTTCGGGTTCATATTGGGATTCGTCTTGGTTACTATGAAGAGACCTCGAATAGATAAACAATTTAACTCAATCTGGATTCGAATTTATAGCCTGAGAGAGAGAGAGAGAGAGAGAGAGAGAGAGAGAGAGAGAGAGAGAGTACATATTTCAGATGGTACGAAAACTCCCCCTAAAAAATACATTATAAGTACCAACAATTAAAAAATAGGGACACGTGCTTCCTGGGAAAGTACGAAGGTTCCCAGGGTAGAGTAGGAGAGGGTGAGGAGGGAAAGCCGCAGGAGGGAGAGGAGGAGGGAGGGAGAAAGGTACACAGCCACGCAGGAAGTACAGTACCGTGACACACACACACACACACACACACACACACACACACGAGTCTGAACCATGTTAAAAGACCCAATGTTTTCAATACTCCTTGTGCAACATTACAAAGTGGGTGTGCAATTCTGAATGAACTTCTACTTTTTTTTTTCAATTGCCAACATGTGTTTTTAATTATCATCTTGGTGGGAGGGTAAAAATTCTACCTGTCAATATTTACCTGAGGACATCTGGGTCTCGCCTCCTCGATCAAGATACACTGCCACAAACGTACAGGCCAACTGGTTTCACACTAACTCACAGACCAACTGGTCATGGACTAACGTACAGACTAACTGGCCACGGACTAACGTACAGACTAACTGGCCACGGACTAACGTACAGACCAGCTGGCCACGGACTAACGTACAGACTAACTGGCCACGGACTCAAGTACTTAATTTGAGAGGGAACATTGTAGGAGTCAAGACACGTCCTGGTATCAAGGAACCACGTGAACTCTGATTTATATTCCAGTTCAAACAACACGTTAACTCCCGTTGGTGTACAGGACCCAAGACGGGAGAGAAAACTGTCCCCGCCCTTCCCTCCTCCCCTTCCCCCAGTGAGCTACAGGTACAAATCCTACAGAGATCAGCCTCCTTAGTCCCCCCCCCCCCCTTCAAGCCCTCCAGCGACGTTCCTTCCCTCACCTCCAGAAGAGAGGGATGAAGAAGGGTGAAGAATTATCTCAACATCTTTAAGGAGATATAAATAACACTGGAAATTATAATGAAGCATCGTGTTCTCCTTAATAATCTCCATACAAAATCTAATAAAAGTAATAAAAGTTTTCCTGCAACAATGAAGCAGATACAAAATATGAAACTTTATTAACATTATTAACATTGAACAACAAAAGCTTTCTTAACACTTGCGCCTACGAGGTAATAAGGACTCAGCTAAGTTTATAGACCATTGCACGGGTGAATCGTGCTCTTATGATATAAACTCCAGTGTTCGTAATCCTTCACAGGATGTCGGGGCACAATGTGTATATTTCCAAGTTTTAAACCCGGCGAAACTCACACTTAGAGGAGACTAACCACCCCACAACACTGTTATAGGATGCACCACTAAAACCACTGTTTTTATCTTTATCAACTGGTGAGATACGACCTCCAAATAACATGGGAAATCCCCTGAAAATTTGTTAAAGTGGCAATAAATCTCAGATGTTTATAAAGATTATGGGAAGACACCAGGTGATGGTGTGGCCAGACGACCGAAAACTGCGCCCTCAGACAACATTGACGACGACCGTATTTGTGTTTGAAACTCCAACATTATTCCTGGCCATTTACCTAATATGACTGCTATCATTTTATTTAACCCGGGGTCCAAGGAAGCTCGCATGTGATACTGATCAAAGGTCGCGGTCTTACGCTGTATTTATTACAGATGATCTGAAGAAATTACCACAGACACGAGGCAAAATACCCATTATCTATCATCCAAGAAAATTTGGCTTTAAAAAGTGTGCGTCTTGTGGGCTAAAAATTACAGTCAGGTAAAGTTACAAAGAACACGAGGGCGACACACACACACACACACACACACACACACACACACACACACACACACACACACACACACACTAACAAAAATCGGTATTTTCGGACACACGTCTGGAAAAATCTTTGGTATTTAAGAAGGATAATGGTAAAATTGTGACATAAATGAGACAGTTAGCGGCGACCACAGCCTGGGTCTCAGCCGCTGGTTGAGTGTGTTTATGTGCATCTTAGCCGCTGGGTGTGCGTGTGTATCTTAAATGAAGTGTGTGTATGTGTCTTAACCACTGTGTGCACTTGTATGTAAGTATGTAAGTTAGCGTTTAAACCGTTGTGCGCGCGCGTGTGTGTGTGTGTGTATGTGAGTGTTTTAGCTGCTATGTCTGTGTGTGAGGGTCAGCCGCTCACGCTAATAACCTATCAATGTTATATCGTCCTCCACCTAATTGATTGTTCACTTATTGAAGACATGAGACACCACACCCAACTCGGTGTGTGTGTGTGTGTAAGAGAGAGAGAGAGAGAGAGAGAGAGAGAGAGAGAAGAGATAATGAAAGAAAAAATGATATTGAAAAAAAGAGAAACAGTAAAAAAAAGAAAAATAAAGAGGAAAAGAGAGAGCTAGCGAGAGAGACAGGTGGGTGGTAGTGGCTGAAGGAGGAGGTGAGGGGCGTGTTAACAGAAGCACCCACCCACCGCTGAGGAACAACAACCATCACCACAACAAGTGTCAGAGCCTAACCTCTTCCACAACTAAACACATCACTCACTTAAATTCCTTTCTCTATTTCTTTTATCTAGTCAATAGTAACAAAACTGCTTGTTTGTAATGTTTTCCGGGCGACTTTAACTCAATATATAAAATAAACATAAAAATTAGTCCTTTTTTCGGATATTTTCTAAAATTATTTGGAAAGAAAAAATACAATAGTGTAAAATATACATCAATAAGTATCCTCAACCATTGTCTTAACCATTACTGTATTAACATGACCATTAATACAATACAATGCTGTCATAATCTGCCATGTAGGAATGGAACGTCAATCTTACACCACTCACGTATGTACAGTACACGCTTCGGTAACACTAACTAACCTACATCAGCCCAGCGACACACACATGAACAAATGAGAAGTCAAGACAAACGAACAGTACAGCCTGTCAACCTCACCCGATATATGCGAAATAAACAATAAGAATATCGAAGAAATATACGTAAAGCCTTCAATAATAATAATAATAATAATAATAATAATAATAATAATAATAATAATAATAATAAATATATTTAATAATAATAATCATATATCAAAATAATTAAATTAAAATAAAATACATAACAATAATAATAATAATAATAATAATAATAATAATAATAATAATAATAATAGCCACCGTAAGAACAGCAGAAGAAAACTGACAACAACAATAGCAGACAACAACAATGGCCAAATTCCTCCTCCTCCTCTCCTTTCGTCTCCCGCGAGCGAACGGCTGCTCACCCCACCACCATATGGAAGACACATTAGTGCACACACAACCTACACACACACACACACACCAACACACACACTCACCAACACACACACACAGTCCGTACACACACACACACACACACACACACACCGGGTGTCTGGTCGGCTTGGCTCGCCAATCCAACCCTTGGCACTATTCGGGGGTGGGAGGGGGAGCGAGAGAGGAGGGGGGAGGTGGTATAGAGGAGGTAGGAGGAGGAGGGGAGGGGGAGTCAGGGTAATGTAGTGCTAAATGAGTCGAGTTTTTAAGGTTCGTTTTATGGGGGTTCAAGCATACGTGGAAGGACTTTATGTGAGAAAACTGTTTAGTGTTGTGATGGCTTGGGGGCATAGAGGGGAGATGATGGGGGAGGGAAGGAGAGGAGGAGGAGGGAGGGAGGGAGGGAGGGAGGGGAGGAGGGGGAGGAGGAGGGAGGAGGGAGGGAGGGAGGGAGGAGGAGAGGAGGGAGAGACAGGAAGGGTATTTTGACGCTGTTGGGTGCAGGGGGTTGGACTGCCCACCATAAGACCACCACAAAATGACACGGATTAAGTATAGGGGTTGACTGACATGAGGAGGGAGGGGGAGAGAGAGGGAGGGGAAGAGGAGAAGAGGGAGGGGAAGAAGAGGAGAAGGAGGGGCAGGGATAATAATGACAAGCAGAGTGACACAGGAAAGAAAACTTTTCATACTGGGAGAAAAGTTATTTATTTTTTTCACCACAAAGACAATGATGATGATGATGATGATGATGATGATGATGATGATATTTTGTTTACATCTAATGTGTAACAAACGGGGTGTCATCATATCATCTAACCTAACCTAACCCCAAGCCTTTCAGATATTCTTAAGACACACACAAAAACAAACCTACACATTATTTACCCTTTTTTATGCAAATTATTCTGGACCCATCACTTTGTTACCATAACTTGTACTAATAAATAAATTGTGTGCTTTGAGAGAGAGAGAGAGAGAGAGAGAGAGAGAGAGAGAGAGAGCTAGCCTTTGTTGTTGGTTACGTCAAGAGCCCACCAGTCATAATGGGTCTTTTGAGTGGTCGAGATGCAAACTTCCTTTCACATTTTCAATTTTTTTTCTTGTCTCTCTTTCTGACGGTTCTTACGGTTCAATTTATTCTCGACCTTTTGTTTATCCTATTTTCTCTACTTTCATATTCTTCTTCTGAGTTCTTTTTCCTTATTCTTCACCTATCATTACCCCCCCTCCCTCCCCTCCTCCTTGTCACACCTTACCTACCTATCTACCTATACCTGCCTTACCCCCACCCCTCTTGTCCACCCCCCACTTCATGAGATTCCACCATTACCATCATCACTACCACCACCACCATCACCCGGCCCGCTGTCATCACCCGACCTCTGCACTTTCTACACACAGCTTCTGAAATTAAGTTCCCCTCCCTCCCTCCCTCCCTCCTCCCTCCCTTCCGGCTTTCCTTCCCCCTGCTCGTCTTGTCTTGTCTTTCTCTGCTTCCTCCCATCTCCTTGACATCTTTACTTAAACTTCTTCCATCTATTTCCATATCCCTCCCCCTCCCCCTCTTTTCTTTTCTCTCCATCCTCATCCCCTCCTTTCACCACCTCCCTCTACCTACTTCTTCCTTCCTTTTATTTCCTCCATATCATCTTTCCTCCTCCTCTCCATCCCTGCCTATCTCTCTTTCCCTCACCCAATCCTCTGTCATCCATCCATCTATCTATCCCTCCCTCCCACCCTCTCTCCCTCCATCCATCTCTCCCACCTTCCCTCCCTTAATCCTTCTTTTCTCCCCTTCCATTTTCCTTCCTTAATCCCTCTCTCCTCTTCCTCTTAGCCCAAGTCTTAAGAGGTCATCACAGCTAAGACAAAGACACTCTCCACTCCCCCTCAGATGAGGAGCGTCACAGGGGTCTCTCTACATACTGAGATAACTAAGATAACAGATGGTTCAGAAGGATAACAGATGGTTCAGAAGGATAACAGATGGCTAATTAAGATTATAGTTGGTTTAGCATAGGAGCTGGTTCAGTAATATAACACTTGCTTCAGGTAACAGCTGGTTGAGTAAGATAATCCCTGGCTATGTACTATAACAGTTGAATCAGGAAGGTAACAGCTGGCTAGATAAGATACCAGCTGGCTAAATAAGATACAAACTGGCTAAAATAAGATACACGCTGGCTAAGTTACCAGGAGGTTAAATAAGATACCAATTGGTTTCCAGGAGCAAGTCAACTGAGCATCGCTGAATCTGTCAACCAGGACCAAGACAGGAATACAGCATGTTCCGAACAGTATAGAAACCTGACCCTCCCTCCACTCCCAGACTCTCCCCCACCTTTTCTCCCTCCACCCCCAACCTTCCCTTATTATCCTTCTCTCTCCCCCACCTCCTCTCCCTCCCCCACCTCCTCTCTCTCCTCCACGTCCTCTCTCTCCTCCACCTCCTCTCCCTCCACCCCCAATCCTCCTTACCTATCCTCCTCCCTCCCCGATTCCTCTTTCCCCATCCTACTAACCTTCACCCCCCTCCCCCATTTCCCCTCCCTCCCTCTCTCCCCCTTCCCCCTCCTCCCACCAGTTCATTCGCAAAGTTTTTAATAGACTGTATCGTCGCGTCCCTCCGCTACAGATATACGCGCTGTTAAATTATGTTCTGCACAGTGTGGTGACTTCCGAGGCTGGGTAGTAGTAGTCGTAGTTGTAGTATTAGTAATAGTAGTAGTAGTAGTAGTGGTGGTTTTAGTGGTATTGGTGGTAGTAGTAGGCTAGTAGTGGCAACAGAAGCAGCTGCCCTATTAACAGTAGTAGTAATAGTCTCAGTAGGAGTAACTATATTAATAGTTATGAATTGTGTATAGCTGTTGTCATTACTATAGTAGTAGTAGCCACAGCAATAGTAATACCTGCAACAGTTATGGTAGCACTAATAGCTGTTATGTCGGTATTGTAGCCACTAAAGTATTAAATCGTAACTGCTATCGTAGAACGACAGGAACAATAACCCCAGCACAGAGACGACGATGATAATGATGATGTTGGCACCGGTGACAACAAGAGCAGCAGCTGTTACCGTTGATCTTGTTGTGTGGGCAGCATCGCCATCACCTGCCCTCAGAAAGTCCTACCAACAATATCATACACAAAGGTTTACCTCCTACAGGAACCTTAAGATATCTTCAACAAAAATACCAGGTAATTATTGCATTAAACCATAAAACTAATTAATAAAGTCGCCCATTATTTCATAGCTAACCCTTCATGTCTCAGAGGGGGAAAAAACCATAAAACACAAATGACAAAGAACCGCAGGACAAGTGGTGACCCCCTAAAAAAAATCCGGGAGTGAAGATGTTAACCAAACAATCATCCTCGGGTGGTGAGAGGATCAGGGAGGGAGGTAGGCAAGACGGGAGGGAAGGAGGGAAGGAAGGACAGGGCAGCGTTTCTCCCTTAAGTGAACATCCTTTACACTCCCCTCCTCATCTCTTCCTATTTTTTCACCGTTCTAACGACGAGGGTCATCCTAATAAATATAACACCCCCCTCCCCCCACCTGCACATCCCGGTTCCACCGTCTCCAACAATATACACGGCCCATGCGGAACAAACATTCTCTCTTGGGGGTAAACATTCCTCACCAACAGTGTACCTCATCATACAAGGGTTTCTTCCCCATATCCCAAACTAATCCACCCATCCGCCAACACAACGCTATCTTGAAATAATCTACGTATGTTACCGATTCCCACCACAGCTTCTATTATCAAGGTATTCAAGCTCTATACCGACCTCTCTCCTTCCCATAGACCAACGTATAATTCTTGTTCTAAATACTCAGCTTCGACGGTAAACATCTGGTAACTACTGTCCTCTCCTTAGGGCTTAGATGTGCTCAAGAAACAGTTCCTCGCTCTCATCCCTTCTCCCGCCCCGCAGGAGAATGATGCGCATCAACATGGAATAACTCGCAAGACCAATTCGAGTGGACACGCTTTGCAGGACCCACCGACAGTGTTGCATTCCTCCAAAACAAAACACCACATCCCTCACTAAGTAGACGGGCTAGATCACCTCCCTCCCTACTGACGGTGCACATCTCTACAGAACAACCTGGTCTTATCCTCTGCTGGACGGTGTACACACTAGGACGCCGGCTGTGGGTTTCCTGCCCCGGGTTATTTATGCCCCCTTTAAAGCCAAATCAGTGTCAACCTACGGTAAAAAACAGAGCAATAAGGAAAGACAAGAAACTCGGAAGGTGAATAAGTGTATGAGGTGTTTGTGTGTTTCTTTACTTTTGGCTACATAAGACTCCTCATGTCCGCCCCTCTCATGACCTCTGGCCTTAATGTTCAAACAGCGCACACACCTTCTTATGGCCTTAATATTTCATTATGGAGATTATGATAGCATGTACAAGCTCACATCTCTCCTGAGAGACAGACCCGCCGAGCTCAGTCTTCACCATCGATAAATTAAAAGCTGAAGATAATTTAAAGGCCACGAGACAAGGATCACAACTCTCTCTTAGCAAATGAAAGACAGAGTGATGACGTTCGTAAGAAACACTTTTTAATGTTCATATTTTCACAGGTGCAGTAACAGTAAGCAATACTCTCACTTTACATTGTCCATTCTCTACGTTCAGTTCTTTTATTTCACCAGAAGTTTTAAAGAAAATACTTCTACCAGCTTCAGATCTCGGACTGAGATGGAAGCGGTGTGATCATGTTACGTGGTTTGTGTCACCTGATAGTGCTGGGTGTCACCTAGTAGTGCTGGGTGTCACCTGTAGAGCTACTTGGTAGTGCTGGGTGTCACCTAGTAGTGCTGGGTGTCACCTGTAGTGCTACCTAGTAGTGCTGGGTGTCACCTGTAGAGCTACTTGGTAGTGCTGGGTGTCACCTGTAGTGCTACCAGGTAGTACTGGGTGTCACCTGTAGAGCTACTTGGTAGTGCTGGGTGTCACCTAGTAGTGCTGGGTGTCACCTGTAGTGCTACCTAGTAGTGCTGGGTGTCACCTGTAGAGCTACTTGGTAGTGCTGGGTGTCACCTGTAGTGCTACCAGGTAGTACTGTCACTTAGTAGCGCTAGGTGTCACCTGTTAGTGCTAACTTAAGCCACCAAAGTCAACCATGTACACAACACAATGGCAAAGCTAACCCACAAAACTGCCCTACACAACCCCTCTTAAATTAACCAACACGAACACCAATTTACACCCACCCACCCACTCCCAAATTATCTTCCCCACCCCACCCACCCACCACACCCCACCCTACCCCACCACACCCCACCCTACCCCACCTCCCCCCCTTACACAACAGCGGCCTTCAGTTAACTCTCCTACTTATATGAAGATACCGTATACCAAGGAAAAACCCTCTCCCCTTCTCCCCTCACCTTCTCTCCCTCTCGTTAACTGCTTCTCCTCCTCCTCTCTCCTCTTACCTCTTCCTTCCTCTCATCCTCCACCTTTCTCCCCTCCCTCCCTCTCTCCCCCTTACCTCTTCCTCCAACCTTTCTCTTTCTCTCTTTTTTCCCTCCTCCCCGCATCTTCCTTTCTTTTCTCCACCCCATTGTACATTAACTTATTGTTACCATCTTACCTTTCCCCTTCCCTTCCCCCCTCCCTTTTTTACTGTCCCCCTTCCTTCCTCTCCCGCTTCCCTTCTCCTCTCTTTACCTACCCTCCTTCCTCTTCCGCCTCCTCCAATACCCTCTCATTTCTTTTTCTCTTTCTCCATTCCTTCTTGATTCTCTCCTCTTCCTTCTTCCATATCCTCCTCCACCACATTACCCTCCCCCTAACGCCACCACCTCCTCTTCCACCCCCTCCTCCCCCTCCTCTTCCTGCTGGGGTGTGTCCGGGGCCAAATGCTCTGTATTTATAAACGTCAATGTGATGTTTCAAAATATTTAGTTTGGGCATTACACTGTATGTTTACTGAGCAAGTCAACGGGGGATCTCTTAATTTCTCCCCCTCTTTATTTTCTATTGTGCTATGATGGTTATCGACGACCCAGCTGATTGTTGACGTAATTAAACCCCCTTTGAAGTGGTAATGACTCTCCCCTTTTAAATTGGCGAGCGCACACTAACACACACACAGACAGAGACACACACACATATTTCCACTAAAAGACACACGTACATGTTGAAACACACTCAAACACACACAGACAGAGACACAGACATACACTGAAATACACACGCATACATACTAAAAAACACACACACACACACACACACACACACACACACACACACACCTAATCAGGCATACTCCGCCGTCTATTTGTGAACCTGCCTACCAAATACAAACGTAGAAGAAACCTCTGTATAGCGAACACTTAATTCCTACGGGAACAACACAACTGGTCTCGTCAGAGCTTCCGAGTAACGAGGTTGAAATGTGAGAGGTTGGCAGTAGCGAGGGTGAAGGAGTGAGAGGATGGCAGTAGCGAAGGTGAGAGGTTGGCAGTAGCGAGGGTGAGAGGTTGGCAGTAGCGAGGGTGAGAGGTTGGCAGTAGAGAGGGTGAAGGAGTGAGAGGATGGCAGTAGCGAAGGTGAGAGGTTGGCAGTAGCGAGGGTGAAGAGTGAGAGGTTGGTAGTAGCGAGGGTGAGGGACGAGAGGTTGGCAGTAGCGAGGGTGAAGGATGAGAGGTTGGCAGTATCGAGGGTGAAGGATGAGAGGTTGGCAGTATCGAGGGTGAGGAAGACCAGTGCTGGATCAACTTGTTTTTGCTAGGGTGTGAAGCGGGAAGGATCATGCCTGCCTCATTAGTATTATTCTGAGTCCTCCGGTTACGTTCCTATCAAGTCAGTCAGCTAGCCAGATAGTCAATTAATTAGCCAGTTACTCAGTCGGGTTTCTATTTGGCTTGCCAGCTACCTATTGAGTCAGCTAACTAACCAAAATCTGGTTAGGCAATTCTTCACTCGACCCATTATCTATCGTAGCTAGACATATTCACTGCTTCACTCGACCCATTATCTATCGTAGCTAGACATATTCACTGCGTCACTCGACCCATTATCTATCGTATAGCTACACATACACTGCTTCACTCCACCACAATCTATCACACCTCTCTTCACAGCTTAACCATTTTATCCATCCTATTTATTCACAAGTTCACTCTGTTGTCACTGTGCTTACCTTCAGCTGTATTCTCAAATCACATGTTTACAAAGCGAGTATTTGTCTTGGGTCAGATTTCCCTCTCGGTAAACAATAACAGTCACTTCATAATCCCGTCTTCGTGTCAGCGTTGCTAGAGCCTCTGAGGGGATACAGTGACATAGGAGGAACAGTGCAGGGGCTGAGAAGCTACCCTATGGGATGCCGAAGTATATATTGCAAAGTTTAAAGCATCGTCGTCCATCTCAGGGTTCACGTTAGCGAGACTGTCAGGTGTTTATGTTAACAAGGCTTTTATTTCGATATTATGGTTTATAATCTGAATAGACTTAATGGCTATTCTTAATCTTGTGTTATTAGTTACTTGTGTGATGTTATGGCTTCCATGTTTTAAGAATAAGAAAGAAAAAAAGAGTACGAGAAAAAGTAACAAAAATAATAAAAATAATAAATATAATAATAAATAATAAAATAAATAAAGTAATAAATAATAATAATTAAAAAAAACAATAAGATGACGAAGAAGAAGGAAAATAAAAAGAAAAATGAGGAAGAAGAATAAAGTAGTGTTGGCTAAAAAAATTTCTTTCCGAGAATTTGGAACACGTAATCAATCTTCTCCACCTGTGCCTCTGTCACCTGTCTATAACATACAATATGTGTTACCTGTCACCTCTAGGTCTGCATATATTAACCTGTAACAACCACCTGCCTCTAACAGCCACCTGCCTCTAACAACCACCTGCCTCTAACAACCACCTGCCTCGAACAGCCACCTGTCTCTAACAGCCACCTGCCTCTAACAGCCTCCTGTCTGTAACAACCACCTGCCTCAAGTCCTTACCATCCCAAATTCACAACATCACCAGCCCTCAGCATCCCTAATCCTTACACACCACCTCTCTTATTTACCTTAATCCTCAAAACCCCTCCACCCCCCCCCCCTTGCCTTAATGTCCCTAATCCCTAAATTCAACCCTAATTGGCCTTAACTTAACACTTAATCCCATTCACTGTATTTAGTCTCTAGCATCCCAAATCCTTATCCTGCAACATTAAGCCTTCACATTTTATCCATTTTGTCTTAGTCTAATGTCTTTCCTGACTGACTGAAGTTTTTTTTTTCCGAGTGAGGGAGTTTTTCCTTTACGCCCCATTATAAAAGCACTAAAGCAGCTTTGATTAATTCTTACCCATCCTAGTTTACTTTGTTTAACCTGTTTAGCGTCTACCGTCTCTTAACCCCACCACCTCACTAAGTCTTCATCATCCCTCCAACACAAGATCTCCATCACATCTTCCTCATAAGATCTCCACCATCCCTCCCTCAAAAGATCTCCATCACCACCTCCCTCACACGATCACCACTATTCCTCCCTCACAAGACCTCCATCACCCATCCCTCACAAGACCTCCAACACCCCTCCCTCACAAGACCTCCATCACCCCTCCCTCACAAGACCTCCATCACTCCTCCCACACACAAACACCATCACTCTCACAATCACCTCCATCACTCCCTGCCACATACCTCCACCGTCATCATCCCTCCTCCCTATCACCACCCACCACTTCTCTTCCGCTCATCCCTTTCACCCCTCTCCCTGGCCCCACCTCATGACCCCCCCCCCTTGCCCCACCCCACAGGTCCCTCCCTGGCCGCCTCGTCCCGGGTCCTGGTCGACTTGGGTTACCTCTGAGCACAATTGCAGACTGCATTCCCACCGGCGCTAGCCACTGCCGGCGTGTTTATGGCTGTCCGGTGTCAGCGGTGAGGCTGTCTTTGCTGTCTTTGTTGTTCTGTACGTCAGCGGTGAGGTTGTCCATATTGATGCGAGTGTCAGCAATGCAAATGTCCTTGTTATCGTTCTGTATGTCAGTGGTGAGGCTGTCGTTCTGTTTGTCAGCGGTGAGGCTGTCGTTGATGTCGTTGTGTGTGTGTGTCTGTGGTGTCCAATGTGCGCCACAGCCTGGAGCCATGTAACTGTACGGTAGTTGATGAAGGTCAGGGTCACAGTGGAGGGTCACACAGGCATTACTTGGCCTTATTGGCACCGACGCTCTTTGTCCGTCCGTCCGTATTAAGTTCGGTTTCCGCTCGACAATATTCCATAGAAACAATAGATTCATTTCAGTTTTAACGTGAAAATACATGACGTCAGACTCTTGCTCGGAGTAGTCACACCTGTTGCTAAGTTATGAAATTCTAGACTCAGAATATATTAGGTGGTTGAGGAGATGAACCAGTCTCTAGTGACTCAATATCCGTTTTTTCCTGCTGTTCGTGTTGTGGTCATCAGTCCGGCTGTATTTGTTGTTGTTATTAGGCCGGCTGTATTTGTTGTTGTTATTAGGCCGGCTGTATTTGTTGTTGTTATTAGGCCGGCTGTATTTGTTGGTGTTAACAATCCGGCTGTATTTGTTCCAGATCATAATACCGGTGTCTGTAATCTGGTTGTTTTGTCTCGGCTGCTGTTCTAGATGTCAGCTAAATATGACCATCTCAGCCGCTGTTGTTGGTGGTGTCACTGATGTTGGAGGCCGCTTGTTTTGGTTACAAATAGTGTTGAGAATTCCAGCAGTGTAAGTTACCAGTGTTGATACGCCTGATCTAAGTGTATCTTTCATATAGCACAAGTTAATGTAAACACCGCCTCTGAGAGTAATGTTTTTTGTGGCTGCTGCTTACTGTGATTCTCTGGCCATTAGTGGGGGTTGTGTTGTAGTTGTGATTCCTGTGTTGTGGTGGGAGTCATTGTTGTGTTGTAGTGGTAGTCACTGTTGTGTTGTGAGTCATTGTTGTGTTGTGGTGGTAGTGACTGTTGTGTTGTGGTGAGAGTCATTGTTGTGTTGTGGCGGTAGTGATCGTTGTATTGTGGTGGTAGTGATCGTTGTGTTGTGGTGGTAGTAACTATAGTATCATGATGGTGTAACACCTTCATATCACTATAACTCTTGTACTGTATTAAGGTGATGGCACTATAACCTGTTAATGGTAAAATGGCCCTTGATACCATAACTTTATAGTAACGATGGTGTTAATGGTGAAATAAATCCTTTTTTTCTGTTGTTGTTGATATATGAATCGAGAGCCACAGGTAAAGCATTGTGTGTTATGTGCGTGTAGAACCGGACGTCATCGTATGTGCGTGTCTACCGCCTTATTGTCGTAACTCTGTGCGTGTCTATATCGTGCGTTTTTCAGCCTCATGTTTGAAAGCTTGGATGTGCTTTTCCAGGCTTGGGTGGGTTTAAATACGCTTTGTCCAACAGCTGTGTGTAGGTTTAAGGATACATTTAAAACTGTGATATGTGTGTGTGTTTGGTTAACGCATCCTAACACATTCTCTCCTGCAACACGTAAATGACAGAAACAGAATTATGTAGTTATGTAGTTCTGAAATATATATGTCAAGGTTTAATATTCATGATTGATTGGATGTTAAACTTGTATATGTAGAAAACTAAAAACAAAAATATCAAATTCCGACGTTTCTAATACATATATCATAGTTCTGTCGCCAGTACATATATATAGAGTACATAACTAAAAGCTAACTCTATTTACTCTAACTCTTTCGGATTCTTTTCTCGGTGTATTGAATGAAGCGGCCATCTGGAAAATTGCTTCCCGTTCCAACTCCCGTCTAAGCACTCACCCCAATGAGAGATCAATTAGTGCAAACATCACATAGACAGCTTTTAGTAGAATAGACATTGCCCCAATCCATACATAATGAAATTCTATCCTCTATCCATCCCTCCCTCCTTAACCCTCATTCCTCTCTATCCCCTTTACCCTTCCCCACCCCTCTAGAAGTGACGCATCCTGCAGCTGTCGTTATACCTAAAATCCTTCATATTAATCTCAAGTAGTATCATCATCCTAATCATTACGGCATTTTGTCATCTGCAATTGAGTGTGGTTTGTTTTTGCTTCGTATTCTGGTAATGACTGTGACAACAAACATCAACACGACAGCATAGTCGCCTAACACACCGGTGATGTTGACGATGAAGTAATGTAGAACAGGCTCATTGACTCCTCCCCTCAGCCCTATCGACAAAGACACTGAGGAGAAAAATACTGAAATGATAAGAACATCACTGACTTTGTTCACCTACGGCCGAATGTAAAGATGTGACTTTGTTCACCTGTGGCCGGATGTAATAAGAAAAACATCACTGACTTTGTGCGGCCAGATGTAATATCGTCCTGGCCAGACTCAGGTGTAAAAAAGATAATGACAGAAGGAGGAAGGAAAAAAAAAAGTGTGTGTAGGTGAGGTGCAGAGCAAGAGAGTGGAGCTAAGAGGTGGGGATTTGTCCATGGCACAGGTGGACAAGAGGATTACCACAAGCTTATTAGCAGCAGCTACACTCTCCCAGCCCCCCCACCCCACCGTGTTTCACCTCTCTCTCTCTCTCTCTTGCTATCCCCAAGTCTGTCTGTCTGTCTACTTCTCTTCTGTCATATTTCTTTCTATTCCCGCTTGTATTTTTTCTTATTTTCATATTTATCTTATTTTTTTGTGTTTTAATGTCACTGCTTCTTGATTTAGTTGCTTTGTACCACACGATATAAAAGCTGAGAGAAATTATGACAATGTAGGACTGGGCAGTGTTCACGACGTACACACAAGAGTAGTGAACACGACGAACACACCCGGCTACCACTGGAAGCTTCAACAACACTGTAAACTAAGTACAGTATGTTGAGGGAGTTAATTTTCTTCTCGTTCTGTACCATAATTTACCTAGTCGCTGGCAGTATACTTTCTGGAGTCACTATAAACACACGTCCTCATACACGCTTGGGTATCAGTATGACTTATCAATTGTCTGTATTTATACGGTACAGAACAATTAACCTTTTATAGGATTACACAAATAAAAGTTTTCATGTAAATATTTCTGTTTCAATTCTGGTATTAGTGGGGGATTGTGTAAGGGGCGCATATAACAATTCATATTACAGTGATCACTTCCCCATAACAAATTATTAAAACAAAAAGCTAACTGGGAAAACATAAAAAAAAAATCAGTCAACACAACTTGTGATATCTGTAAATAAATTTATAATCCCCTGCACTGTGTATATGAACTATAGCAACTATATTCACACACACACACACACACACACACACACACACACACACATACACACACAGATTTTTTTTATTCAAGAACCCTAAATAATTCCCATACACTCAAAAATATATCAGTTGGGAACCTAATCTTTTGCGTACGTGTAGCTTAATGTTACAGAAAGACGTAATATAATCCTGAGAGTTATCGGGTATCACGTGACTCGTCCTACCATCTCGACTATAAAAACTCATCGCGTCGCCCCTATACCACCAGTCGTTTACAAGCAGCACTGACCGTAACACCATCCCAGCTTTCATTCCTCTTTAGACTTGTCAGCTCAAAAGGAAAAATATTCAATGGTTGCTTTTAATTGGTTTTCTACTATTTTATTTGTTTTATTTCATAGAGGATCATTTTTTTTTATGTAGACTATATCATTTATTGTGCTATTGATTGCTTCAGGAGGTTAAAGGTATCATAGGGAGTGAGTACTTGTTTTGGAGCATAACCTGGTAGTTAAAGTGTAAGTGTGCGCAAGTATGTGAATTCGTAGTACAGTTCATGCTTAAGTTGCTTCACTGCCAACAAATAACCTTTACAACAGGGGATAAATTGAGTTACAGTCACACTTAAGGTTGTGGTAAACAGATAACAGTATTGCTAAGATTGTTTACATCTGAGGAAGTGGATTCAAGTCCAAAGAGAAAGAAGTAGTGAGCAGCAAGTGTCTTATGGTTAGTGGGTGCGTGTGGTTAGTCCCGCAGGCATGACGGCCCATAAGATACACAGGACACAACACACTGTATACTAAGCCTTCAGTACACAGTGAGGCAGCATGGCCGGCATTGCACTCGACCAACTATACCTTCCTGCTGTAATGTTAGGTTAATTATTTACAGCCGCGTGGATTTGGGGAGCACCCTGGGATCAAACCAACGACCCTTAGGACAGGAGGCGAGAGCTGAATCCACCCGGCCACCGCAACCAAGCACCAAAATTAAGCTTAATTAACGTAATTTTTGTTATTCTTGTGCACTAGAGTAAAGCAGGGAGGTGTTCTACTGTCAGGACGGCCCTAACTCCCCCCCCACCCCACCCCGGACTTTTCACTGGGTTCCTATAAGCAATCTTATTCCTGGGAACGAATGGCTGAGTTCCTGGTATCACCGCCATCCCCTTCAGGTCCTTAATATTTCACCTCCGACGACGCCCTTCGCCACATCATCATATCTCTCTCTCCTTCCCTCTTCCTCTCCTTCCCTCTTTTCTCTCCCTCCCTCTTTCTCTCTATCTCTCCCCATCCCTCCTTTCCCTCTTTCTCTTTATCTCTCCTACCTCCCTCTTTCTTTCCCTCTCTCTTTCTCTCAATCTCTCCCTATCTATCTATCTATCTATCTTTCTATCTCTCCTCTTTCTCACTCTCTCCCTCCCCTCTCTCCTATCCTCTATCATTATCATCTTCCGTCGTACCCTTCCATCTGCCACTTTTTTCCAGGGGGGAAGGGGAGGAGGAAGGGGAGAAGGAAGGAGGGAAGGGAGACGGAAGGAGGGAGGAGGAGGAGGGGGAGGAGAGGAGGAGGGGGGGAGAAAGAAAGGGAGAAGGGAGAAAGGGAGGGCAAGACCACGTAGGGGACCATAAGTGACAATTTTTTAACCCTTGCCTGCAGAAATGTGCTTCAAATTAAGTGGTGCGCTGGTGTGATGCTGAGGGTTCATGTGTCCTCCCCACCCTCCCTTCCCCTTCTCAGCCCTCTTACCCTCCCCCAACCCCCACCCCACCCCTCCCCAACAGCTCTCCCGTGACAGCTGTGTTCCCAAGATTTATAAGCAAAATCCCGTAATAGAGAGCACGACGCCTCTGCTCTCCTCTCCTCTTTCCCCCTTATTCATTTTCCTCACCTCTCTCCCTCTCCCCTCCTCTCCTCCTCCCCATGTTGTTATTGTCTTCTTTTCTTTATCTTTATCTTTTATATACGTCCTCCTTTCTTAACCTCTTCCTCCTCTTTTCTTCGTTGTCTTGTTCATTGTCTTTAATAAAATGAACATAAGTTTCTTGATACAGATGACTCATTTTGGTTTTAATAATACATGTAATATACTTTTACGTGTAATAACTAAGTAGAGAGAGTGAAGAAGGGATGAATGACAGAGTTGAGTGAAGAAGGGATGAATGACAGAGTTGAGTGATGGAGGGGTGGATGACGGAAGAAGTAAGAGTGTGATGGAGGGTTGCATGACGGGGTATGTGAGTGTCAGATGGAGGGTTGGATGACGAGTGTGTGTTAGTGTGATGGAGAGTTGGATGACGAGGGTGTGAGATGGAGGGTTGGATGACGGAGGAGTGAGAGAGAAAAATGAGACGACTTCAACGACACACATTTTAAGGCTACAGTGTTAAAGCTATATATTATCGTCACCGTGTATATATATATGTATGTATGTATGTATGTATGTATGTATGTATGTATGTATGTATGTAGGGGGGTGATAAGGCAGGTCTTCTTCTATCTAAAATAAATAAACAATAAACACCAAACACACTAACATCACCTGCTGCAAGTTACGTCTCGTCTTAAATAACCCACACAGATGATTCTTACGCCAAAACTAAACAAAGGTCCTTAAAACCTTTCTAGAATATAACTTAAACAGTGTAGGGGCATAATAAGACTGTCAACTGTCAGCATAGTGTCAGCGTGAGATTGAACGTAAGCTCGGGAGCGAACATTCTGAAGTATATTTGAGAAAACTTCCTCACTCGGAGAAAAACATTGTTTGTCAGTTAGTAATGGACGAATACCCACATTGAAAGACTAGTCATTTTTTTCTTCTCGATTTCAAAAGTTTTTAAATCATGTTCTTCTAATGAGATAGATATTTTTTTTACTTTTTTTTTATATAAATTTATGTTATTATTATTAGTATTATATTTATAAGCACATTCGCGTTATACAGGAGTCCGTCTTTGCTGGGAAATTCTAAAGAGTTTTGAGCCTGATGATAAATGTGGGTATTTGTGGTACAACTTTAACGTGATGCTTTACAAGTAGTGGGGTACATTACTAAAAGAGTCCCATGGTACAGCAAGAGTGGTACAGTATAAGCTCTTAGTGTGACAGTACACCGTCATCACCACACTCACCAGTTCCACCACACAATCGCCACTACCACACCATCACCACCACACTACCATCACCACACCATCACCACCACACTACCACCACCACACCATCACCAAAACCACATCATCACCACACCATCACCACCACCACACCATCACCACCACACCATCCCTCGTACACCCACCATCAGGGCCACCAACCAACTTTCCCGGCGCTGGTGTAGTAAAAACTAGTTTCCCTCAAGTTAAAGTAGGCTGGTCCAAGCAGACTCCTCCTTACCCCAGCAGCTGAGAGAAGCCACCAGGACCTCATACCAACCAACCCTCCTGCAGTGATATCCTTGACCTGGAATAAGTCCCTCGGGGGTGAAAAAAAAGGATATTGTAAAGTGGTGATGATTTTCCTTGATGGCGCTCACTGGCCAAGTTAACAGGAAACTGATAATCTTGGTATTAAAGTCTCGAGTAATAAAGAATGTGAGACGTAGTGTTACCGGCAGGGGAAATCGTTCTCAGAAACACACACTCTCGTTTTCTTGGTGTTTGAGCAGCATTAACAGACCCGTGTCCATAACTACGGTTCCTCACGCAGATTCCCCCCAACGTTTCCTTTCTTTTAATCTTTTTCTCGGTGATAACGTTCTGGATATCGAGGACTTGAGAAATATTTACAGTTGCCGATAATACCTCACTCATGATACTTTCTACAACGTGATGATGGGGAAGATTTCGATGAATAATTAAAAAAAATTATATTATTTATACTGTCGGGTATTGAGGATAATAATTTCTTGAGATACACTTTTAAGAGATCACAGAACTATGGCCTCTTCAGGATGATAATTTAGTCTTCTTTTTTTCATTAGTTGAATAATTGTGAAATGCTGGAGGAAAGCAGAAATCTGTCAACATGAACTGTGGGTGAATGGATTAATGGATTCATATAAGGGTGAACACCTTTTACCACAGTTGAGATGAAGTTGGATGACAGATATATTAATAAAAAAAAGACAGACAGATAGACAGGCATATAAGACAGGGAAAGAGGACGTAAGGTTGTTAATCCTCGTTAAATACACGGGTTAAAATTAATTTATATTAACCTGTTACTTCAAATGTTAAATCTAAGGAGAGGAGAGACAGTCTAACAACCTCCTGGAGACTATACACATCTTCCGTCTCATACGAAATCTTCAACAATTACCAGAAGCCCTTTAACACTAACTCCACCTCCTCAATCTTTGGCACGTCAGTTTCCAACGATAAAACCCCCCTGTGTGTGTGTGTGCGTGTGTGTGTGTGTGTGTGTGTGTGTGTGCGTGTGTGTGTGTGTGTGTGTGTGTTTTACAGGTGATGCAGGTATGGTAACAAATACGTAACAGAGCTTAATCAAGTCATCGTGGGCCGAGCTGGAACAAATCACTCCTCAACCACGCCGCCTTGATCCAAAACATGAGCCCAGGCCACAGTGAGCTAAGAAGATGTGAGCTAAATCAACGTGTGAGTTAGTCCACTTTAAGCCATGCCAACCAAAACCACTGCGCCGTGAGCTAGAACCACGTCCGCTCGCTCCCGCTCGCCCCGTTCGACCTGACGTATCGCCTCTAGGATCTCCAACAGTCAACTTATTCCCCTACTCTAAGAATAGGCCCAGAAGGCGAGCTGTGTAGACCTCCCCCACCTCTCTATTCCCTGGGGCCTGGGTCATGCTGGCTGCTTCGCCCTAATGGTGAATGGAGAAGAGGGACTTGACAAGAGGGTAATGGTGTTTGACAAGGAGAAGTGGCGCTTGACATGAGGAAAAGATGTGCTTCATAATGGTTAAAGAATTGCTTGATCGGGGGATGGGAGGTGTTTGATGACAAGGTGGGGTACTGGTAGAGAGGTTCTTGACACACCAGTCAAAGAGAGAGAGAGAGAGAGAGAGAGAGAGAGAGAGAGAGAGAGAGAGAGAGAGAGAGAGAGTGTGTGTGTGTGTGTGTCTAACAGAATTAACCGTTGTTTTGATATGACTTTTCTAGAAGGACGTATAAACCCGCCACCTCCCTCACCGCCCCAGCGATATGTCAAGTATGCAACGGCACCCGGGACGACACCTGACAGGCGGTGGACCAGCCCTCACCACAACATTTCCTCATCAGTTGGGTGGGGATGGTGGGGAGAGGATGTGGAGTGGTTGGGAGGGTGGGGAGGGAATGGGGTGGTGGGGATAGTGGCGAAGGGGGTGAGGCTGGTGGAGAAGGGAGTGGGACTGGTAGAGAGGGGTGTGGGGCTGGTGGAGAAGGGGGTGGCAAGTGGTAGAGAGAGAGAGGGGGGGGGAACACACTGAGAGACCTTAGGTGGTTGGGGGGGGGGACATACTACTCAGTACATGTGTCTCTGGAACAACAAACTTTTTCTCATCAGAGTCTGGAAGGGAGAACATCAGTCTCCCTCAACTCTCCTTCGTTCCTCACACTGTCATTCTTTCTCTCTGTTTCTCTTTCTCCTTCCTTCCTTCCCTCCTCCTCCTCCTCCAGTAGAGGGAGAAGCATAGAGACAAGGAGGAGGAGGAGGAGGGTACAACAAGATCCACTCATTCATCAAGACACTGAGATGAGGTGTTTGGGAAGTGGCACATATCCAAGAAGAAGGAATAAGTGAAGAGGAAGAGGAGAAGGACGAATGAAGACAGGAAGAGAGGAGAAGGAAGAATGAACACAACAAGAGATACGAAGAAGAGCCTTTAAAAGAAGAGACTGAAAGAATTTAGAGAATAACCAATAATAACATCATAACACTTCACTATAACTCTTCAAAATTATTCAAATCAAATCTGCATATTCCTTTAAAAAAACTAAAAACAAGTATAAAAAAATAAATAAATTTATAAAATATTTCAATCAGTGGGGGTTGTCAAGAGTTAACAACGTCAACAACAACCATTTTTAACATTAGTCACTGGCAAATCGTCTTAGTGGGAATTAACGTGTCACTACCCATCACCCATCCATACACACCCTTTATATTACAGACAAACTAACTTAAGATTACCGAGGTAGAAAAACATTTACTGTATAATAATGAGACAGACAAACATTATCATTTACTGTATAATAATGAACAGAAGCATAATAATTAACTGTATAATAATGAACAGAAGTTTAATAATATCAATAACACCTTCATCCGGGCGCCAAGAATCTAATAAACTTTGACAAGACCGACACAAAACAGACGAGCTTTTTATATCAGTCTCTCTCATTGTCGAACTTGAAGCCTTTAAGAGAGATCCTTGTGCCATATAATCCCCTCGCCTCCATGGTTCGTCTTGTTGGGCATGGGAAGACACTCAGAAAACACACGGACAGAGATGACTGATTTGTAGCTCAGGCAGAGGATAAATAGATGCATTACGAGACAAATGGAAAAAAGTGAAGTGAGTGAGTGAGTGAGTGAGTGAGTGTATACATGAATAAGCACTATGATCGTGTCTCAGGTTGCCACTAAAAAAACACCACCAAATGATAAGGCACCGCTAACTACATAAATAAACAATAAGAAAATCATGGAAGTTAACGTGGAAGAGAATAAGTAATTAAAAGGAAAAATAAAGTCCAGCTGTTAATAAATATAAATGGAAATAATAAAGGGTAAAAATAGCTAACTATATCTTTATGAAAAAAAATGGTCATTAATCTTGTTGGCGACAAAGAGAAGGAATTTTTCAAGGCTCAGTATGGGAGTGTTGAGGGACGAGTTATTTTATTATTTTGCGTTGTTCCAGATATTAGTGATGAGACAACAGAACTCTCTACGTTACATCATCCGAGGCACTACTGACCCCCTCACTCACTGTTACGTTCGTCTTCACTAAGTTAACGAGACGGATAAAACGCCCTCAATCGAGTGAATATATAAACAAGGTTGTCCATCTCAAAACATTCAGATTGACATCTTATTCCTAAGACCTGAAAGTGAAACCTGGAGGCGCCTCACCGTGGAGTAACACACACTGATGATACACACGACACCATTGTGTTAGTAAATATATATTTACTAACACAACAAAACACACGCCATTAACTTGGGCCAGAATACAGAATAAAGCTTGTGGTCTAGAGCCAGTGATAGTGAAGCTCCGCGGCTGGTGTAGGCGAGGTGCTGGACGTGACGACATCAGTGTCCAGGAGGCCACCCTACGCTCGTCTGTCTCCCGTACACACACACAACACGTGAGGCTGTACCCGACTGTCTCATTCTCATAAACATCACCGTCGGGGAGAGAGTTTCTGAGAGATCGGTGTTCGGTAAAACATACAGTAGAGATCTAATAGCGGAGGGGCAGGCGATCGATATCCGGAAGGAAGCTGTATAAGAGTGATGCCGCCCCGACACTGTGTCTGTCCTGTGGCCGCTGTTGGCCGGATACTCACCCTCACTATTGCATTGGTGGAGGGCCAGACCTTTGTCTCAAATGACCTTAATCCTCAATCCCACCTGTGATAAAAATACACAAGTGATAAAAGAAGTGAACCATTAAAACTTGCGCAAATTTCCCCGTCAGCAGCAGCATTAGAGTCTTCACCATAGCTTCACTGTATTGCGTTCTTCTTCCAGTCAACAACTCTCTCTCTCTCCCACCCAGTTGACAGGCCGCACTCCTCCATCATCGCAACACACCACAAAACATCCCACATCATCTCCGCCCGCCACCACCCCCATCCCGCTTCTCCTACACCTCATAATGGCGAACATCCCTCTAATCTGTCCCCTCACTATCATCACTCCTACAACAACCAGAGCCCCTCACATCATTCCTACAACATCCAGTGCCCTTCCCATTACGCCTAACAACATCCAGAGCTCCTCCCATCATTCCTGCAACATCCAGGGCTCCTCCCATCACTCCCGAATCATTTCATTCATCCCAACATTCCTCTCTCCCCTTACCCATCCCTTATCCCCCCCCCTCCCCTCCATCTGACATGATCGCCAGGAAACGAGCGTAGGGCGTCAGCGACACACATATTCCACGTCACTTCTTCGGTTTCATTTTTCGTGTGGACAGCTTGGTGGGGGCGTCCAAATGATCATGGCGGAGCAGTCATTAATCAAGAGGCCACACAATCCCTCACATTCATCCTCCTTGCCTGTGTGTCTGTCTGTGTCTTTGTGTGTCTATGGTGTCGGGGGGAGGGGTGTCCACTCCTGTGTTTGTTGGCGCCCGGAGAGCTTCGTCAAAGGCCCAACTACCCTGGGCTACTTTTCGTGCTTGTGACTCCTACAGCCCGCGGGGATATTTCTTTGTATAGTTCCTGTAGTCTTGTCGAGGGAATGTATAGAGAGATGTTTTTCTAGCGATCGTAAGACTCGAGAAATTATTTTTTATCAGCTGTAGTGTCACTAAACTTCTCTGTGCTCAACTACCACTAAATATGCCAACAACTCTCAAACCTGTCGATTTTTACCCAGCCTACAAATGGGGGACGGAATATTATTTTCTATCCTGTCTGTCTGTTTGCCTTTTGCTGTCCCTAAAATAACTCGAGAACAGAGTTACATATTTGCACCAAACTTGTCAGGTTTTATCAACATGTGGCAAAGTCTACATGATAAAACTTTCGGTGCAAAATGCACCCCCATTGACCAATTGTTGCTATGGTAACAGTTTGCGTCATATGAAAATCGGGTATTAAAGAAAACGATGACATGAGGCAGTCTCCAGCGGCGACTACTTTAAATAACACTGACAGTGGCACTAGTTCCATATTTATCCTGACACTCTGAAAATGTAATGCGTCGAATGATTTTTTTTTCATAGATGTTTTACTGCAAATGGTAGCTGGTGAGTTTTCTTAAGAATGTACAGTAGTTTTTTGGTGTGCGTGTGCGTGTATGTGTGTGTGCCTGCGTGCGTGTAAAACCTGTGTCAATTTAAGCGCTTTTTAACATTGTACAGTACAAGGTTACAGCCAATGGATCTTTATCTTACTCCGGCATCCACATAATTACCTCCTCATTAAATCATCTATCCATCCATTATCTTATTCCCATCTTTACTTACTTCCTTAATATCTATCTTCCATCAGCTGTTTTTATAAGCCAATATTTTTTTTTTCACGACGCATGGCAGACTCCGCGTATGTTTGGGAGGAGGTTTCCGTACGCACGAAGACTTGCATGGAGAGGTTATTAAAGCGTGAAAGGAGACAATGAGTAATGATATGCGTAAAAAAGACACTGCGTAAAAGGAGAGATTACCTGAGGGTTTTAAATGCGTAAAAGGAGACAATGCGTGAGGGGTTTTATTGCGCGAGAACTACTTAAGCGTGCGGAGTTTTCTTTCTTGTGTGTGTAGAGCAGTGGGGGTGGGTAGGGGAGGAGAGAGGAGACATTCAGTGCGCATGTAAGACTTCTTAGGTGAACCCCCACTTGTGAACTGTAACCACAAATGCTTTCGACCGTAAGAACCTTTACAGAATGTGTTTATCAGGCTCTCCCTTTCCCCCCCCTCCTTCATTCTCCTTCATCCCTAATCCCATCATCCTCGCCCTCCTTTCTCTACAATCCCCTCCCCATCATTCCCCCCTTCCCCATCATTCTCCCCCTTCCCTCACCCCCTCATCACCCACACCCATCGCGTGTATGAAACTCCTTCTTGCGAGCCAAAAAACACAATTTTATTATCATTATTCTCGCTATAAAAGCACAGAGTTATTAACATCATTATTCCCGCAATAAATGGATACACTTTTTATTACCATTATTCTTGACGTAAAATTATCGGGTTTTTTCTTTTTTACAATATTTCTTGCAATTAAGGATTCGTTTTTAATATCGTTATTCTTCCTGCAAGAGAATATTGTAATGTTTTGGGTTTTTTATCGTCATTCTTGTGGCTGCGTGTATCTTTGGTATTCTGTTTTCTAGCTCGGTTGACGTGACCTTTCATTAGGCGAAAACACTTCCATTATCCTTCCTTTAGTTAGTTACAGAATGAAAAAAAAAGGAGGAAAATTTTAAATAAAGTCGTACGTGTTATGAATAGTTATTGTGAACACCACTTTATCAACTAGCTTTTACTGTTGTTATATGCCAATTCATGTTAAATATCCACACTTGCTTTTAGACAGAACGGTAAAAAATGTATAATTATCTCAGAACCTCTAATATACACAGGTATTTAAATCAATGTAAACAATTTTCACCTGTGGCTGCCGAGTTCGAACCGTCACTGAGGATGGCTTACAGGCAGCTTACCCATCGGTCAACCAGGCACTCGGATGTTGAAATTGTTGACGGTAAAAAAAAATATATTCCTCGTTTATTAGTTGAAAATTTTAACATATTAACCTTGTTCTATCATCATCAGTCAATAGAGGATTATTCAAGGAAATTTTGATTATTTTCCTTGAAGTTTGGGTTGCTGTTGTCTTCTCACGTCAAACAATTCCTCAAACCACAAACACACATAAAACATCCTGTCTAGCGAGGCTCTCAGAGTATATATCTGAACCTACAACCTAAACTATATATTGTATTGTTGTTGAAAAATATACAAGATAGAAGGAAAACATTTAAGATGCCAAGATATGATATTAAATGTTGTAAAAATCACTTAATGGTGAAGCAAGATGTGTCAAGGGGAAGTCTGTTTGAGTAAGATAAGAGACAAACATAAACAGGTTTGACTGAATTATATATCACCTGATGCTATGAAAACAAGACACAAACAACAACAACAAACACAAACAACAACAACAAACACAAACAACAACACCAGCCCAAAATAACTGAACAATATCAGAATGACCCAATGCATCATAACCACACCCATTCGCCCTTTCCATCCTCCCTACTTCCCTCGCACTTTCATCCATCCCACCCCAACCCTCCTTCCCACCCGCTTTCATCCATCCCTCCCCCATCCCGCCCCCCTACCCCCTCTACTCCCTCCCACCCACCTTCACCCATCCCTCCCCCCCATCCCACCCACCTTCACCCATCCCTCCCCCATCCACCCACCCCTCCCTCCCTCCCACCCACTTTCACCCATCCCTCCCCCCATCCCACCCACCCTACCCCTCCATAATCCCCATCTGGTCCAGTTTACGACGCCCACTAAACAAAAACCCGCCCACCCAATACCGAAGGGCGGCGTGGAAAATGTATGCGACTTTTATAATACCTTTACTGTCCGCGACGACCCCCAGGAGGCCCATTTTTGACAGCAGTTTGAGAGTTGGTCAAAGAACGGCCCCCGCGCCCTGCTCACCAGCCATCTTAGTGGACGCTTTTTCTCTCTCTTTATTACCCGGGATGGACCCTTAGCTCCTGCTGTGACTACTGCTTTGAGGGCTACTGCCGGGTGATTATTGCTTGAGGGCTATTGTCAGATGATTATTGCTTTGAGGGCTACTGCCGGATGATTATTGTTTGAGGGCTATTGCCAGATGATTATTGCTTTGAGGGCTATTGCCGGATGATTATTGCTTAAGGGCTACTGCCGGATGATTATTGCTTAAGGGCTACTGCCGGATGATTATTGCTCTGAGGGCTACTGCCGGATGTTTGCGCCTTGAACGCTACTGCCGGACGATTATTGCATGTGGGCTACTGTTAGACGATGGCTATTTGAGGGCTACTACTGGACGGACCGCAAGGTACCTGCGACTACTACTTGAGGGGCTACTTCTTAAGGGACCTTACCCTTCTGTCACTATTCATTGAAGACTACTTTTGGACGATTAGCGCTCAGGGGTTACTCACGGAAAAATACTTTTTGAGGGCGAACGATAGACGACCAATGTTCATGGGCCACTGCTACAAGAATGACAACTACTCCTATTAACTACTGAAGGCTAACGATGGAAGATTCAGCCTACTGATATAAAGTTGTTGGTGGGGACATCAGGTTTTCTTCACTCTCCCACTATCTCCACCACTGTCAAGGCAGATCCCCACCACATGAAGCATCCTCCAACATGCCACAGTGAAGCAACATACCTAACATAACATAATGAAGCTTCCGCAATATAACACGGTGAAGCATTCCCAACATAACAGTTTCAGTGTGTGTGTGTGTGTGTGTGTGTGTGTGTGTGTGTGTGTGTGTGTGTGTGACAATTATAATGTTTTTTTGTTAGTACTACTATATTATTATTATTATTATTATTATTATTATTATTATTATTATTATTATTATTATTATTATTACTGAGCACCAAGTTATGCTTATACACTATTACCAGATATTTGTCGTAATTTGCTTTCATTTCTATAGGTAATTATTTTTCCCCTTAACACTCCCCCATTATGACCCTCCCATTACACCCTTTAACCACAACCCATTATCTCCCATACCACCACTACCCCTTCCTCCTTACACTACTGTGACCACAACCCATTACCCCCATCACCCCCACCCCCTCACACCCCTTGTACCACAACCCATTACCACCATCATCCCCTCCCCATTATTTACAGGTCACCTTCTACAAACTCATCCATTTTTTGTCACGAAAAGTTTAATTGAAATTGAAATCTGCTGCTTCGGGTAACAGTGAACGAGAGTCACTGATGATATTAATTACCCCGACGCGTCACCCCCCCTTGTCCCTAGCTGTCTCCCCCTCCTCCTTCACCCCTCCTCCTCCAGCTCCCTCTCCTCCTCCTCCTTCTCTTTATCTACCTCCTCTTCCCAATCCAACCCTCTTCCTCCTCCACCTTCTCTTCTCAACTACCCACTTCACCACCCCTTCTCTCCTTCCATCTCGCCTCGCCACCTCCTGTCCTCCTACGCCTCGTCACTCCTCCTCCTCCTCCTCCTCCACCACCTCCTCCTCCACCACCAATTCAGCTCTTCTTCCAAACCAATCTCCTCACCTCTTCCTCCTATTTCCTCACCTTCTCACCTCACCTTCTCTTACCCTCTCTCCCTCCTGACCTCTGACCTCCAGTGCTTTAAGATACAAGAAGGTTCACCAGGAATACGAGTATACAAAGGTTCAATGGAGATTTTAGACCAATTTTTTATGAGACTTGAAACTCTAAAATGAATCGCTTCGTCAGCTCGGCTTCTCCAGAGATCGGGGAGGGGAGGGTAGGGGTGTTGACGGCTCCACATGTAATTCAGAAACCTGGGAAGGCTGGGCGCTGTGTTGCTAAGATGTCTGATAGGTTGAGAAAGTGAAGGTGAAAATTACCTGATGAAAAGTGAAGGAGGTTAGGTTAGGTTAGGTTAGGATAGGTTAGGTTAGGTTAGGTTAGGTTAGGTAGAGAATAGATCCTTAACTGGAGTGGTTGAGAGTGGTGATGGTGAGCCTCGAGATAAGTGATGATGAACTCAACCTCCTCCTCAAGCCATCACCCTCAACTCTCTCTCCACCTCACCCTCCATGAACCATCACTCTCAAACCCCCTCACCTCGTCGCTCGTACCATCAATCTCTACCTCCCCCTAGTATGACCCCCCCCACCCCCAATACCCTCCTTCTCCCTCCTACTACACCCCCCCTCACAGCGATCAGACGCCATCTACAACTTACATCTAATGTGCCCCACGGCGAGAAATAAAAATTTTACAACACTTACCTAACAAATTAACTTAATGTGTTTTCCCGTAGCTGCTCTATATCAATTCAATTAACGGTAATGAATGTTCAGTGAATAGGTATACAGTCCGTGGCTTAATAGGAGTGTATACTCAGTGATGAACTAAAAAGTGAAGTGTGACGATGACACGCAACACGCAGGTAAACCGAGATCTTTCTATTAGTTCATATCCTTTGGGGAGTAAGTTTGGTGTTTTTTAATCTTTCCCGAGCTTCGTTTAGTAGATTTAACCTATGCTAAAAAACGATTTGCTTCACATCTGCCACAAACACGGTTTTAGAATCTTGTAGTGTGATGTTCTGTTTACGAGTGACGTCACACCACAAGCTCAGAGAACATAAGTTATAGTGAAGAAAGAACGCATTATGCACCATGACCAGACGGATAAATACATACACGTTAATAAAATCATCTTCTGGACGACTGTTGCCTGCGCGACCTACATTACGACTGGGACTAAAACTCAGATTATATATAGAAAG
>NW_024727075.1:1020000-1152500 GCF_018991925.1 Homarus americanus
CATAATATACTCTCGCTATAGAAGACATAAACATCTGCAGACTTATAAACCAAATAAACATAAACATTCCATCGTGATATTCGCTCGGACGTGACATAAATTTGACAGATCGTTAATAATGGATTTTCAACGTTGACGAGGAGGAGGATGAGGAGGAGGAGTGTCATGTTAACAAGGATTTTTCTTCTCTCTCTTCCTTAATATTCAATGTTCATATCACCAAAACACCAACAACAGGACGAGAGAGAGAGAGAGAGAGAGAGAGAGAGAGAGAGAGAGAGAGAGAGAGAGTCCAAGCAAGACACATTTTCCAGGAACTCTCTGCAGTTTCTCGATACACGTTACAGCGTTAGAGGGATAAAAAAAAATAACGTGGTACAGTATAGGAAAGTTTGCAGAGATAACCTTAGGAGTAGAGGTGGAGTGGAAGGGAGATGTGTGCTCGTTATAAACCATCGCTGGAATACTATACTGAATTGTGATCCCCGTCAAGAAGCGCCTACGATAAACATTACAATGAGCTTCAAGTATATACACACAGACAGACATACGGTATACAGAGGCTTCGTATACATAGATCACATCAAAGGCTTCGTATACATAATCTGCATTACAGGCTTCACATGCATGCATATCACAAGCTTCATATGACTTACGTAAAAAAAGTTATTCTTAATATATATACTGATAAAAAAAATAAGGATATCTGGTTGCTGCGTAAAATAATACTCGAAAAAAAAAATAAAACCTTGCGCGAAAAACATTGTCAGTCAAGTCAGGAATGGCGGGCATAGGGCTGAATAAGACGGCCAAAAAAATACTCTACAAAAATGGAGTGGCGATAGAAATCTCAGAACAAAAAAAAAAAAGATGCATAATTTGATCCTCTTTGTATAGGCCGCTCTTCTCGCCCCTTTCCTCCTACATATCCTCCCGTCGCCTCCCTCGAACACTTCCTCCCGTCGCCTCCCACGAACACATCCTCCCGTCTTCCCCCTCCTACGCATCTCACCCCTTCACGCATCCTCCTGCCTCGGAGAATTATCATAATCGTCCCAGCCATTTAGAGGGATGAATCAGCCTCGCTCTCCTACAAATAGTGAAAACTGAAAATTATACAATAACTTGCTTTTGAACGCCCATGTCAAAGTGAAGAGATCTATCAATAATAATAATAATAATAATAATAATAATAATAATAATAATAATAATAATAATAATAATAATAATAATAATAATACAGTAACACCACCTTAATTCCCCGACTCCCTTGTGAGCGCTACGCCGCGGAAGGTCCCAAGAGAGCTGCGTCACCAAGTCATTCCCAGAGAGAATTTATTATAATACAAACAGCAGCGTAATATACACAGGAGTCTAATATACACAAGAGTCTTTTTGCAATATGTATCTTCCATGAACTCTACCAAGGCACTACTTAACTAATCATGACCACAGTAGTGCTTAAGAATCCTCAAATCCTGGACAATAGCACCTACGTATCTGTGCCCTCAGAGCCCTACTCACGAGGAAAAGTTTATTTAATGGCGAAAGCCTTTTTTGCCCCGACGTACAGGTAATTTCCAAAACAATTCTTGTTTTTTTAGTGAATTCTATAACAAGCGATATGAGGAGATTGCGTGTGAAAAAATAATTACACTTCTATGGGGACAAATCCAAGGTCAGTCACTTCCGCTTCCTATATCAGCTTTTGGGGTCTTAGGAAGGGTTCATCTTGGTGGCGGAAGAGGGCGATGGTGTACTACTACTATTATTACGACTACTATTACTTATAACAGAAATGAAATGTATACTGGCACTAAGTGCAGATAATAAAGAAACTGTTTGGTATAGTGGTGTTGAGGGATCATTCTTGTTTATTAAAATCCTTCCTTAGTTCATCATACTCGAATGTCCCGCTGAGCTTCATGTTCGGCGGTGATAAAGGGTGACACAGAGATTTTATACTTTTTCAATAATAAGGTTAAGAGTGTTTCTGACTGTTTGCAGCAGCGGCGGCTATGTGATGGTGGGGAAGCTTCGTTAACAGCTCTCTTTATGACCTTTTTTACCCGTCCATCTCACTGCAACAGTACACGCAACAGCAGTAATCCCGCCTTGACTGCCGCGCATAAAAGAGATTCGATATCATGTAGTAAATTCAATCCCCCTTTCAGTCATATGATGGGTAACAACTCGTTAACTCACAAGACTTTCCAAACAATGGTAGGCACGCCGGAGTACCACCTACTTTATATTCTTCAAGGTCATCCAACAACCAGTTCGCATTTCTTAAGCATTATTCCACGGTTATAAGCAGCGAGAGCGGCCCCTAGACGAGGTGCAATGCCTTCACCACAAAAACCAAGGTTAGATTCTTTACGGAGGGAGGGGAGTAGGGCGGTGTGGGGTGGGGGTGGGGGTGGGGGAGGGGATGTGGGGGAAGGGGTGGAGGTGTGGAGTAGGGGGGTGGGGGTGTGGGGGAGAGGGCAGTCATGACACCAAATACCTGTGCATGTGCTGCTTCCGCTCCAGGCGACAGTAAACAGGAAAAAAACACCATCACGTTTAGCATTGAGGTACCTGTCAGTGCACTCCTGGCTGGGGAAGGACAATGAGGTGAAAGTGTCGTCCTCTGAGGTATGTCGACGTAGCTCTGTCCAGTTACCGATGGCCACACACTGCTCTAGCTATCCAGATTATCCATCACCACAGCAGATAACTCAGCCTAAAGCAACTGGATACTAGTGAGGATTACCCAGGCCAGATAAAGTATGAGTCTCGAGAGAACTGGAGGATTCACTTTAAAATATCCAGATATTAAAATAACTCTTCACACAGCCACATGATCTTAGGAGTAACACTTGTATGATTCTATCTTCATTTAACATAAATATCTTGTTAAAATAACGTGCAACAAAGGTACTGGAAATACACTTCTCTAGGATTTACTTCTCATAATATCCTTATATTGAAGGAACATATAAAATAAAATAGAATTGAAAGAACATTTTGGGCATTGAAGACGTTGCTCCTATCTGTGGCAGAATTCATAATATATCTAAGGATCAAGAATGTACACTCTCTTTCACTCACTCTGTTGAATAAGAAACGTACCCTAATACACTACAAGATAAAACAAGACACAGTAACAGCAGAAGGAAGTAACATTCAAGTAGCGGCAACACAAGACGAAGGCAGCGACCATGGTGTATGTGACTTAAAGCCAGAGACAACGCTAGGGAACAGCAGTCACTCCCCACACAGACACTTATCGAGCCAACTGCACTTAAATAGAAATATTATAATGCTATAAATCCCGACGTTATTTACAAGAGCACAGGAGGCTTTTCAATAATTCATACACCATAAAAGCTCTGGCTTCATCTGTCCTCGTGAATAATGGAAGTGTATCGTGAGGAAAAATGACAGCGACTATGTTTCTTGTTGTCTTCAGCGTGACCATTAACACCGAGCTAGAACTAGGAGCACTTTACCGATATACAACATTTATGACCGTTCTCATCAAACTAGGAGCTGACACCACGCACAATGACACGTGTAAGGAACATAAAAATATCTGACGAGAGGGTGTGTACTGAGTTGATTTGAACAGGAGATTTCGTGCAATTCTGAACCAGTTTTCCCAGGTGCTGCGACACACTAGTAATACAATAGAAAAAGTAAAAAACAAAACAATAAAGATGACACATATTTGAACTTTGTGAATTTATCAAACTTCCATTATATCCTAATAAATGATCTACATTACTTTCCGACGCTTTATCTCTAATCATCTTAAGTTGGAATAAATCAAAATAATCGAAGTGAAAGTGTTTGTGAACCAGTGTATCACGTGAGGGCCTCCAACAAGCAGCACACATCGCATTACTATGACACCCACGAACATTCAGACATGACCCAATAGCCCTGACTCGGGTATAGTGTGGACAAAACCTGGAACACCGTGCCTCGATCACAACAACAAGGACCAAAGGAGTCCGAATCCCGACCCAAAACCAGACCTGAACTCCGGAATTGGTTAGGGTGGGCAAAAGTGAGAGGGGTTAAGGTAGGTTATAAGAAGGATAGGTTAAGGTAGGTTATATGAAGGATAGGTTAAGGTAGGTTATATTAAGGGTAGGTTAAGGTAGGTCATATTAAGGGTAGGTTAAGGTTGGTTATATGAAGGGTAGGTTAAGGTTGGTTATATGAAGGGTAGGTTAAGGTGGGTTATCTCAAGGGTAGGTTAAGGTAGGTTATATCAAGGGTAGGTTAAGGTAGGTTATATCAAGCATAGGATAAAATAGAGGCAGGTCTGAAGTTGGTTGTATTAGGTCCCGGCTCCAGTAAGTCCCTAACACAGGATCAATCTGATAATTACTATTCACAATCATAAGTCTCTTTTCTATATCCCAGACAGCCTACGTCATTACACGATTTTTCACACAAAATCAACATAACATCACTGCCTCAACATAACATCACTGCCTTATGTCCTTTCGTCACACCACCACCAGCGTCCGACACACTACCTGTTGAGAACCACTGTCATAACTTTCTCTTCCATAATGAAAATAAATTGTCCGAACACGATTTTACCCATCAGTTTCGTCACAGCTGTCAACAACTGTCATGTCCCTATCAGGATAAAGGCTACCTGTTAATACGTATATATTATCCTTCAAGGTAGATAATGAAATCTTTACTCAATTTTCCAGACATTGAGTCATAACAAACATTATTCACCTCTGTCTAATTTTAGTCCCGCCAGCAGCTCTATACACGACTGCATAACTGGATAATACTCACTCACTCACTGACAGGGAAGATGTGTTTCGACTATCACAATATTGACCAAAACACCTCAATAATTACAAGCTGATTCTATAGTTTCAAAACAAAAGCGCCTTGCTTTTTCAGGTTCTGCTAAAACACGACAACAAACATTCGGCAACTCAATCTAGTCCCTTTCACTTGCGTCAGGACCATCACAGGTGACACAACCCGCGTCTACGATTACCAAAAGAACTACAAAGGAGTTTCATAGAAGTAACAAACCGCTAATTTAAAGATTCGGCTATCGAGAATAATAACAATGATATTTATACTATTTGTGTGTGTGTGTGTGTGTGTGTGTGTGTGTGTGTGTACTCAGTGTACCTCGTCCCCTACAGTGGCACACCAGGTGGCTGAGGACGCTCCGGCACACAAGAAATACCATGAAATGTGTGTTGCTCGCCCGGGTGAGAGGGTGAGTGGTGGTGGGGTCACTACCTCTCCACCTCAATACTAGATTTATGGCCAGGAGAAAAACCTTAACTGTCGATATAAATAAATACAATACATATATATATATATATCTATATCTTTACAGCGATATCGAATTTAGAACACGAAGGAATACGACTTATTTTCTCAGTTATATGAAGAAAAAAATTATATACAATCATACAGGTATATGTCTAATCATTATTTTGTTTAACCTACACGTATTAGGAACGAAAACAGGCACAACAATTTTATAATAATCTCAATTCCTCTCGGAAACGCAACATGTATGAAACAGAATAGAGGAAGAATTATTTAGTGAAGACGGGAGATGAATAATGTGGTCAAGCCGATGTTTCTACACATAATGGTGTTTTTTATTAAGCAATGTATAACTGGGGAGTGAAGAGGGAGGGATATGGGTGGGGGGGAGGGGGGGGAGAATATGGAATACGGGGGGAAGGAAGGAGGGGAGGGGGGAGTGTGAGGGGAGGAAGGAATGTAGGTTTTACAGGTATAAAACAAATATATAAGACAATATCATTAAATATTAAAGTCCGTTTTAAAGTAGGCATTCAATCGCCTTAAATAAAAACCAAAAAAATACATATAATAATAATAATAATAATAATAATAATAATAATAATAATAATAATATTAATAATAATTTTGTTCTTAATGTTATCAATTTTGTCATGTTTTTGGCTACAATCGACCTGCGTTGTTTTCCTGATGTTTTTACTCGTTGTCATTTGATACAAGAACGACTCCACCAGACACACACACAACAACACACAACTACAGTAGCTACCTCCATCCCCCCAAACACACACACACACACGCATATCCACCATTCCAAAGTCTTTTTTCTACCACAGTAAATTCTAAATGCGTTACCCAAATATAATCATTTAAAATTATGCCCAATTTTAGACGAAACAGCTTCAGGTTAAGAGACCAGGTAACACGATGTTTTCTTTAGCCAAAATCAATGAAAATCAAGTCAAGAATTCATGAGCTAAGCATAACGAATGAGGAAATAGAATAATTCGGTGTTTTCAAGTTCACTAGACAATAAAATGTCAAACTTATGGCAGGAAAGATCAGAATAAGTAACACCCCAGTAAGACCCAAATAATACCTCAGTAACACCCCAGAACACCTCAGTAACACCACAATAACACCTCAATAACACCACAATAACACCTCAGTAACGCCCTCACCCAAAAAAAAAATGAACAGGAAATGTTACTCACAACAGATGACGATAAGAGTGTTTTTCAGTGTCTGGGATTATAACGGACAATTACCAAATTTTCACAACTATAATCGGAGTTCACAATTCACCTGACCTGACACTTCCGTCTCTTAAAATAAAATGTTCCATAACCAAAATGCACTCCAACTTGTGTCATCACATACTAAAAGTCAGAATTCTTCGGTCATCACCTACTAAAAGTCAGGATACTTCGGTCATCACATACTTAAAGTCAAATACTTCTGTGATCACATATTAAAAGTCAAAATACGTCGGTCATCACATAGTAAAAGTCAGAATCCTTCGGTCATCACAAGTCCCAGAGCGATTGAACCGTAAAGAAACGCGTGAAAATAAAATACTGTACACAAAATTTTTCTTAACATTCCTCTATCTTATAATATAATACACAGACTAATAATAATCAGTATCTTGCAACACAAACACGAAACTACAACACGAAGCTACAAACACAAAATCGGGTACAATGAAAATATAATAAATCTGAATTAAAACTTGAAAATTGAGAATCTACAGCGATGTTTACACTCGTAACAAAACACAATCGACACTTTTCCTATAGCAACACTAAAGAATAAGAAAGAAGGAAAACTTGCAGAATCACTTTCGATGACGCTGAAGAGTGTACTCGAAGACTTTTTGGATCAAGTTTGTAACGTCATAAGAGGAGTCTGTATTACAATATTTATGCATGTTGCTGCGTCCAGACGGTTGGGTGTGTCGGCTTCTTTATTAACTAATTCCTGACTGTGTTGTAACCAGTGGGGATGACGGGGTGTGCGTGTGTAAACATTGCCCAAGTCTGATCTCCAATTCAGTATTCTGAGGTATATGGTTAACTGGTGTTATGCAGAAGTCGCTACAGGTACAGTAAGTCACTTGACGACTTCCTGGAACTTTCAACCCGAATTAGCTAACATCAACACCTCGACCCAGGCAGACATTGTGATACATCTTATAATTCCACACTCATAATTACAACTTCAAAAGGATCAGTCGGCACGCATTGAAAACTATACACCACGTATTACTGAACTACCACATAATCATATTAGTATTAATAAACTCAAATATAATTAGCTTCCAATCACTGTCTGTACACAAGAGTAACGCATCTACGGTACAAAAAATACACCACTTGGTCTAAATATTCTTCATGTTGTAAAGTAACGCTGATTGTTTACCTTTTATGTACGTACAAGTATAAAGAGAGGAAGGCAGAGTAACAAACATGTCTGCCTGATAACTAACTGCTAGCGAACAAATTACAGAGTACATTTTTAACTGTCAGATATTCGTATTAATTGATTCCCACTCAAAGTATTTCCCTCGCCATAATTGAAGACTCGGTGGAGCGTAAATTTGCAACACATACCTTTATTTGTGAAAAGTAATTAAGTGAATCATATGAACAAAGCGCAGGGTAGTGAAGTGAACAGTAAGAATGTTCGCTCACCCTCAGGCGGATGTTGATGATTAATTAAATTGAAAATATTTTTATTAATTCTTCTTCGGCGTGTGACTGATAATGAAGACTTTCCAAAAACGTTGTAATATAATTTGTTCCACTTCAAGATACGTCAAGTAAACAAAGGTTCCTATACAAACTGCGGTGGCCACAGACTGAAATAATTCTACCACAACGAAGTTTCATATAATTCAAGTCAGCAGTGCACCCAACCCACGAATTACAAACCATTTAAAAGTTTATGTTCGCATTCACAGCTTATCCAAAGGTTATAAGCTTTAATAAGAGGCTTCGAAGCGCATAATTGAATACGAGGTTATGGTTCAGACACCTGAGTGAGGCGTTCACACAGTAGACTACAAGTCAGAGATGGGAGTCACACTTACCTTATTGATGTTGTTGATATTCTGGGTGTTGGTGTACTGGTCGAAGCCCAACATACAGTCCGAGTAGCCATTCTCCGTCTTGATACCCGACCCGGGCTGTCCGCAGAATTGGCCGATGTTCCCGATGTTGCCAATGTTACCGATATTCCCGATGTTACCGATATTCTCACGGTACCACGGATACATCTTGGCGGTTCACGGGGTTTACACTATGTAGAGTTTAAGAGTTTCTGGTTTACACTGACACAATCCACTTAAAAACACTTTACAAAGAAAAGTACACCTTTGATGTACAGATTCAAGTTTTACTTCAAATAAAAGATAAAATTCACAGTAATATATATATATATGTATGTTTTTTTTCTAAATTATATCGGCAGTCCATGAACACAATAAATATCAATCACGAGGCTCTTTAAGAGAGAGTTTGTGCTTGCCAGTTAACCACAAAGAAAGGAGCTCTCTTGGTCGTTTCAACACACACACAGTCTACAATGGCAAACAGCCAGGCAGCCTGCTGTTGGCCCCGTCTACTGTTGGGTTCCGGTTTGCAATAAGATTCCCATCTGCTGTTGAGTCCTTGTTTACTTGAGGATTACCGTCTGTAGGATTTCAGAGCCCTGTAGGGTTCCAGCCGGCGGCTGGGTCCCCTTTCTGTTGGATACTTTCTGTTGTAGGATTTCCGACTGCTGTAGAATCCCTACTTGCTTCCTCCCAATGACGTCTGCAACCAGAAAAAATAATCATATTAGACACAAATATTCACCATCATAAACAATACAAAAACAATCAAGTCACACACACACAAACATTGAAGACGTTACGGTGACATTTAATGTTTGTGCGGGTGTAAACAAACAACCCCCTCACTAGGAACGCTCATAAGGAACGAATTGTACAAAGCCAAACATTCTCACAACAAGTTTTGCTCTCAATAATGGTACTCGACCGCTGTGAGCATACGTTCTCTGCGAAGCGACTTGTTGCAGATCGCAGTCGTATATTATCATTATTTTGTCTCGAGGTTGCTCTCATGAAACAAATGGTACCATAATTCCAGCTCACAAGTGTTAATTTTCCACATTTCGGGACTGAATTTGTGTATCAGTCAAAGATAAAGTTCTACCCCTCTTCCCACACACAAAAAATATAAACGTATTTAGTGTGTTGAGAGTAATTTTAATAAAACCAAACCCCAATATATTTCTAAACAGTGAAAGAGTAAAACAGGTTGTTGCTGTTGTTTTTTTTTGTAAAGAACATAGACTGTTTACAGTTTACAATAATTATTTTCAGTTCCAGAAATATACTGAATGGTGGAAAAGATTACTGAAACATGCTTAAGAATCCTACACAAAATAATAACATCATAACATTTATTGACGACAAGGATGAGAAACAGCCAAGTAATTCACACACTTCATGTCACAATAGCCTTAACCTTTGACCTAGTAACCCATAAATCAAACGAAGGTCTCTCTCTCTCTCTCTCTCTCTCAGGTAAAAAAATGAAAAACAGAGGCGGGGATGCTGACAATCTTCTATAACACTTGGTCGTCAGGTAAACACCAACCCCCACAGCTTCACCCCACCATAGTATCAACATCCAACACCAGCCTCCTCCTCTCTCAGTCCTCATTGAGCCAAATGCCTAGAGGCCATTTAATCACCGTTATTGATTTTTCGTCGCGTTACGTGTAGTGATGACAACGAGCGTGCATTTTTTTATCCAATTAAAACTTGAATCAGAAGAGTGTTTTAAGTTTGTCTTCTGTCTTCAACAACCTGGCCCTCTATTTATTCATCTGTTTACTTTGACTTCATTGTATTTATCAAAAGCTATTTCTACATTTTCTAATAGTAAATAAATAGGGTCACTATCTATCACCCGAACAAAGGAGAAATAGTGATGTAATTTTCCACCAGTCTAAACGATCTTCTTCCTCCCCCCACAACCTGAGTTCGAGGTGCCAGATAAGACACAAAACATGATACTAAACTTTTCCCTGAAGCCATAAATAACACTATTGATCTGGATGTGAGAGCGTAGTCGTGTGGGTGAGAGGGAGACCTGAGGAGTAATCAACGTCCCTCACACACTCGTCCACCACGTCGTCAGGAGGCTCAGGCCACTTGTATGACGGAGACAATTACAACCACTTCACTATAATGTAAATGAAGTTAGGATTGTTTGGTTTTCAATTACCTCGATTGTAATTATCAAAACCCCTTTACTTTAACAGGTCAATTAAACCTCCATAGCATTCCTATAACATAACGTTACCATTTACAAGGTAAGAGTATTATAACAAGACATAACAGGTAACTTAAGGTACCCCCCCCGTCCTCACTAACACCTGCCATTACGACCTGCAGTGGCCGAACTGTGATCAGTGACTGGTTCTGCTTCTCTGGGGTGTTTACTGTCTTAATCTGTCCAATGCTTCACGGTTTAGCTCTTGTCATTGTCACCTTGAGGTATTCACTCTGGTATCGATATCTTGTTTGTTTATATAAGCCGAGTGTTTCACGTGAAGAAGTGGTAAAGGCTCTATCACTGTCTACTGGCCCATGTAGTAAGCAGGGAAAATAAGATATGCTAAACACGGATGACCACTGACGCAGTTACTCAGTCGCAGTACTAAAAGTAATGCTCATGGACCAATATCTGAATTATTTCCCTTATTTTAATATACTAAGGGTTGCAATAATTATAATATCAATTACTGAATTTCAATGACTTAAAACTGTTAACGTAATTATAATTGTAGTCACATCAAGTAGACTTTGTACATCACACTTTTATAGTCATTACTGTACCTTACGGAAATGTTAAAATCACTTGTAATTACAACTAACTTTTTAACATACATACTAACAATTAACTTCTACAACATGCGTCAGGCCGGAGCCAAAAATATCTCAAACGAAATTTTCAACAATAATATTACAGTGATGGAAACTTGGAAAGAGTGAGTGTATACACTGGAGTGAGATGGGATACTTAAAGTTAAAATAAAAATCTACAATAACCTCAGAATAATTATCTCATCAATCAAGTGAGTAGCTTAGGTTGGGATATAACCTTGGCTGGGCTATATCATAAGATCTAATTGCACAAATAACGATACTTTTTAATTGTGGTGAGGCGCCTCAACAGGTGAGAAGTCTTAACCCCTTGAGTACGATGTCAACCACCTGAGTACATTGAATTAGTCCAGTGATAAAGAAATTTAAATCCCTTAAGTACAATGATTTAATTCCTCGCGTACAAAGTCTTAATCTACTGAAACGATGACCTCGAGTCCAATAGATTTGTATTCGGGAGTTATCGTATTCAACGAGTTAAGACTTTCAATACCTGCCATCACGTGTAGCTTATTCTGGTGGTCGAACAATCATCTGAATTGTCATTTCTGTGTTGACATGCCAGGAATGATATGACAGCAAGCAAGGTGGGCAGTAGGAAGAGAGAGTTAGGTAGGAGACATAGTGGGACAGTGGACAGTACATTAAGACGCTCGGTAGAAAAGATTGAGAGAAAGATAAAAGGGCTGAGGTAATACCAGTTCTCAATATAACAGTTAACGAAAAAAATAAACCTTCACATACCACAGCTACACGATATCACACTTGCCCTGTTTTTCCTGCACTGGTAAATCGCCTTATAGAGAGAGACAATGTGGCACTACACCCGGAGGCAGGTTTCTCTTTGAAAAGCTGCGGAAATGGAACAGACAGCGACGAGCCAGACAGACTGAAACATGATAGCCATTACAATCTCAGACGATGGCAGTTGTGTGTGGCAGTACGGGGGGGAAGACTTCATCCCTTGCCCACTCTCCCTCCTCGTGAAGCCTCCGGAGGAGTTATCTAATTAGACCAGAAGAAACATAGATGCATTGAATAACACTTTGGCCTTTAGACGCAGTACTGCATCAAGTGAGTGTTCATAACAAAGTGTATAACGTGTCCTCCAGCAAGTCTTAACCGCTGCCGTTCTAATTTCCTACAAATAGGTCACGCCTCCGGCTCTAACATGCCGGCGACAAGAAACGCCTTGAACAGATACAAACACTCGCTCGCTTAAGGCTACTGAGCTAAGTATAAAAACTTAACCGGACATCGACAACAGTGACAATGACGGGTGACAACAGGGTGACGGCCATAGCAGATAAACTTAACTTACAGAACGAGCAAACAAAATATAGTTGATGATGGAACCAGCGGGTGTAAGGACTAATCGGCGGCAGATGAGAGAAGACCAAATAAAACCCTGGAACTGAATTAACTAAAACAATCAGTGAAGGATTTAGTGATGGACAAGAGAGCTGTGCATCACGGCCAGCCTTTTATTTAATTCTTTTATTTCTGTATCGTTTCAGTACCGGCTGACTGTGAAACACAATAACAATACTGTAAAAAGGTGGCGGCACAAGAGGACCTAATCCATTGATGGCATACTGTATATTAACCAGCACATCTTGCGTGGTGTTAAGCACAAACGGTACGGTACACAATGAGAGGATATTTCCGCATATCCCAGCAGCACGCATCACCCCCACACTCCCCCCCCCCAAGGGTGTGTCCCATCTGCTGCTCTCGATGTAAAAAGAAATAACTCACAAGAGCCCGTATGGTCGACACTAGCATGTGTTCGGGAGGGAGGACAGTGCTTAAGGCGCCACGGGTCTGGTTATTCATTACGGTCGATCGACAGAAAGATGCTGATTGCTGTTTTTCGTGACTAGTGGAGGTGTTGGTGCGGGAATATATTTTACAGGTAAGAACGGCTGGAAGGAGGCGTCCAGGTGAGACTCATTCGATAACATACGGAGGTAATCAAGACTCCTGATAAGCTTTAGTCTTTACTTAATTATCTTAATAACAAGTTATCAAAGATCTTGAGGTATTTCAAAAGGCTTTGTAATTCCCGTCATTGATATGGACTCCGGGAACACAGACATCACTTCCCAGGTGTTGGTTGATGTTTGTTATGTGTGAACCTTGTGCGGTGAGGGAGAGTCCAGTGTCATTATACGGGAGGAGGCGAGTGTGGCATCTCCTCAAGTCACATCCCCATCACATATCGACTCCACATGTTTCCTACTGATAACCTAATTCTGCACGACTATATGTATGTATATAATGTAGGTATATGCAGGTGTATGTATCCACGAGCTCAAATTGTATGTATCCTATACCTATTAAGAATATTAACGGCATATGAATACAGCTCAAAACAATATTCATGTTCACTGAGAAAACTTCACTTAATTTCTTTGTCTCCCTTTCCTCTACGTCTCCTCCTTTGCTTACATACATACATACATACCGTCCTCCTCCTCCTCAAACTTTTCTCTTCCCTCGTTTAACATTTTCGCCACTCCCACTGCCTCCCTCCCCCCTACCTCACCTCAGCTTCCCTCTCGACGTATCTCCAAGTCTCACGATTTTATGTACCCAGACGTCCTGTATTTTCGCACAAACCAGAATAAAATTAATATCACTCCAGATCAGAATCCAATTAACAAAGTGCTCCCACGTTTCGCTTATGCTTCTCTGCAGTGTCGAAATTACAAAGCAGGTAAGAGGCGAGATATTATTTTCCTGGACGTGCCTCGATCACGTCGGACGAGGAATGACTGGCCTCATTGTGTCTCGCTCGCTCCTAAAGCCTTCGGGAGGATGTCTCGCTGTCTCACCCACCTAGGCTTATGGTATCTCATCGGCTAAACTCCTTGTGTTCATCTCTCTCTCTCTCTCTCTCTCTCTCTCTCTCTCTCTCTCTCTCTCTCATTTATTGGCGTAATGTTAATCTTTATCCTCTAGTATCTGATTCCCTCACTCTTCCTACCATTCTCCCTACATATGACTCTCTCCCTCCTACCATCACCTCCCTGACTCCCCCACCCTCCCTCCTAACATTACGCTCCCTCCTCTTGATTCCCAGATTTTATCACACTGGAGAATCGCTTCGTGGGCCAGGCAGTTGGAAAGACTGAGACCTGGCGTGTGGGATTCAGATGCCCTACTCCCGAAAGTTTTAATGGGGCGGGAATGATGCCGGGGTAGGGAGGACTGACTAAGTTCACACACACACACACACACACACACACACTGCTATCCCTTGCACCACTTACCGCACCTCGCTATCACCCCATAGTCACATTAAGCTGAATTAAGTGTCTAGTTAGGATTACGTGTGTACTGTATGACCATCCTATCTACAAAACAAAACAAAAAAGAATATTTAAAGTGGAATCTAAATCTCCAGCAGCCACACTATATATACACACAACATTAAGCACAAAGATTTATACAGACAGACACAAACAATCGTTAAACTTATACACATACGCAAAATACAAATACACAGGTCTGTACATGTATGTATTTACGCAATATAATTCTAAAACACAAAATTTAATATCTTTCTCACTAAGCTTAAGGACGATGGAATAAGGAAGATAATTGAAGCTTAAAACCTGTATGTATTAAACGAATCATCCTTCAAAGAAATACAATTAATACTGAAATATAAATCTCCAATAACACGATGAGGACAGACATTTCCTCGCCACCAACCAAAAGGATAGGCCATGGTCTTTCCGGCGATCTTGACACTGAAAACTAAGACCCCCCTCGTTCACTCCCTCTTACTAGTATGTCCCTCAAACTCTTTGCTTCAACACTAATACTCCCTCTTAGTACGTTCTTCTCCCTCTTAACGCGTTCCTCTCCCTCTTTGTTCCTCCAACACTAACCTAACACTTCCATCATTACCTCCCTCAGCACTAAGCCTTCACTTCCTAATAGTATTCCCTTCCTTTTATCTCTCATTCCCTCCTTCACACTCTTTCATTATCATTATTGTCTCTATCTTTGTAAGACTTTTCCATTTCCTAATTCTCGCATTCACTCTTCTCCTTATATTGTTGTATTTTATTCTGTTTTATCGTCTCTATTCACATCACAGTTTGGACGTCTCTTAACAGTGTACTAAAAGGCTATAGGTAAGCATGTGGTAAGTGTGTGTGTGTGTACTAACATTCATCGTAAGGTCAGTGTGAGGAAGACTTCTCCTTGGAATAGGTTCATAACTACCATGCAAATTTCACGGATTTTCAAAGGAGGAAGATATTTGTTAGTTCCCCACAGGTACAAACATCCAACAGGAAGCTTCAACATTTATTCAGATATATAACAGGCAGGTAAAGTACACAAAATATCTTTGTTCTTCGCTTAAAACTGTTTACGTAATGTACAAATCAATACACACTTCAGGACAAACAATAACGCAGAGAAAATTTTTTTTCCTCAATTCAGAGAAAGACTTCAACCTCATTGAACTGGACGTGCTATAGACCTGCAGGTTTCACCCACTGAGCTGATGACGGCAACTGTCCTACAGAAGAACTGAGGATTGTTAGGTCCCAGCAGAGCGCACCAGCCCACAACCATTTCATATACTCGATTTTCCAAGTTTCTAGGCAGAGGAAAGAAGTACACAGCCTGCCTTTAATTGTTCTGTATTCTCCCTGGTGAACTGTGCCTCCCTCACTCTTAACCTTCCCAGCTGAGTTAAGTGCTGGCCACGATGCAGCAGGAGTAGCCCCGAGACTGGCCACGAGCAACAGCAGATTTAACCCCGAGGCTGCCCACGGGGCAGCAACAGATTTAGCCCTGGGAGAGGCCCTAGGAGTGGCCACGGGGCAGCAGCAGTAGCCCCGGGGCTAGCCTTGGGTCCAGGTCCTCGCACAGGACAGGTAGCCGGAAGACGCCACTTTACCAAAAACAAAAAGATCTTTTGCCTTTACGTGAACAATTTGCTTCGTGCTGGAGCTGGTGATGCGGAACTTGTCCCGCCCCCATCATGACTGAGGAGCTGAGGCTGTTCCCACCACCACTGACAACAAAACAGACACTATTATCTATATCACCACCGCCAAAATCATCATCATTACTCCATCAATAACACAATCACCAACATTATCATCACCAACACCAATAATAACACCACCATCATCAATAGCACCATCACTTCCTTCACTATTATAACAATTACATTTACCACCACCATCATTATCTACATAACCTTCTTCATTTTTTTCATAATTACCACCAATATTACCAACACCACAATAATCAATCCATCATCACTACAACTACAACTATCAACAAACTTCCACCATCACTACCTTCACCACCAGCCTCACTATCACCACCATTGCCACCTCTGACAACACCTCTCCCACCACCACTAGCTGATGACAGTGTACCCAAGAGGGAACAAATTTTTCCACCAGGCTGGACGTTTTTACCCCAACACCACCACCGCGTCCCCAGAACTCCGGTACAGTTGCCAACTCTTGATAAATGGCTCTACCTGGCCAAAACTTAAACTCTCAATCTAATACATAAGAATCCTATAATATATCCCTTTATATTTTACAATTAAATATCAATACAAGTACAGTATATTAATTCATATAGGCCTATACAGTATAGACCGTATTATTATATATCAGTTACCTTAAAATTTATAAGAGAAATGAGTCTAAAAGATACTTAGTACTTACCCATATAATTTACTTTTTTTTCCATCAATAATTACTCACCATGGTAATATAAGCTACGGTATCGTGTGTAAATTTTAGTCGACATTCTTAAGTTTATTCTCAGGACTTACATATAATAGAATATTTTGTCAATTTCGAAGCGTCAAAATAAACTTGTGTTTCACGGTAACTGGACACCCCATCATCCAGTACAACATTTATGTGAATCAACAAAAAGCAAAAATCCGAGCACTTGTTAACGTGTTAGTGGAGATAGTCTACTTACCCCTTGTGTGCGGGACCCCCTCTGTGCTGAATAAAATAATCTTTGTGTGAGGCAAATAAAATATCACAAGTGGCGTTCCCTTAGCGAAGAGGTTAAACTGTTATAAATACCTATCTCAATAGTTTTTGGGGCCACTTAAAGACGCCGAACATCTCCTGACTAAATAACTGGCGACAAGAACTCGTTATCAGTGCAAACCCTCGAAGACGTTGGTCATTATCTGTAAATTTTAAATTTTTCCCTAAAGCATTTGACCTGATACACTTTTTGAGAGAGAGTGGGGAGGGGGCTAATTCCGATCACCCTCAGGTTGTTCTCGTGTTACATCCGGGGATTTTGAAAACACAGGATTGTTGATACAGGCGCCTATACATCCCTGAAGCCTGACAAAAGAAGGTACTGTTTATAAGTCACTCTCGACCTGCTTAAGTATTTCATCTCTACCTCTACACGGATGACAGACTCCACCCCGAGAGGGAGACAAGTTGTTGTACGGTCAGTCAACACCGCCACCCTTAACATGATATACACAAAATATGTATAAAAATAAAGGGTTAATTTCATAACAGTTGGCCAATATTGATCCCAATTTCAACTTAGTAGCTCAAAAAGTGTCTGAGATATCGCCCGGGCAAGTAAAACAGAGAATAAACAAACAAACAGGCGAATGTTAAGTACCCCTTTTTTCCCCACGGTAGCTGAAAAATGAATGGGGGGGGAGACAGGGACGATGTGTTTGTGCGCGCGCGCGTGTAGGACGTACCTCAAATCGTATCCGGCCAACATACGAGAAATTGTACATAATTAAAATCAAAGCACTAAAAAGATTTTACGTCTCACTGCAACCGTAAAATTTACAATGTTCCGGCGCTTCTGAGGTCACACAAGGACACAGAGGCTCCGACACTACACTACCCCAGCTGACGTCCTGCCTACAAGAACATTCCTGCCACCGGACAAACAGGTAAGCTAACCAGGTCCATAAACTCGCACATCTGGACGACGTCGGACACATATTTACCTCACTATCTTAACTAATGAAATCGAGAAAATAAATAAATATTTCATCAGCCTAATGTATCATCTTGAATGGACACCAACATATATTTTACCAATGTTTTATTCTTTTACATTATAATACCCGACATCATATATTTTGACAATGGTAACCAGTTCTACAGCACAGCCAAAAGTATCAGCTTAGATGCTTCTCTCCGCCAGCTTTGATGTTTCTCTCCGCCAGCTTAGATGCTTCTCTCCGCCAGCTTTGATGTTTCACTCCGCCAGCTTAGATGTTTCTCTCCGCCAGCTTAGATGTTTCCGCCAGCTTTGATGTTTCTCTCCGCCAGCTTAGATGTTTCTCTCCGCCAGCTTAGATGTTTCTCTCCGCCAGCTTTGATGTTTCTCTCCGCCAATGAGTGACGAAGAGACAACTTTTCTCTGTCAGTTAACAATCAAAGACGAAAACCATACAATTTATTTGAGCTTAAATTAGTTCAGTTAATCTAAGAAGGTGGGAGGTTCAAGCAGTCTGTCAGAGAACCTAATCTTTTCTCCGCCAGTGATTGAGTGAGTGACCAAGCCACATACATTATTCCTGAAGACATTAAAAACAATAGCTATATATACACGAGAATATATGGTTTGTTACATCTTCCTTGATATTTGGTGTAAACGACGTCTCAACAATATTATCTTCACCCTCAGTCGTTACAAACACCACCATCGACCAGGCCATGACCTTCACATAACACACAAATCCCCTAAATCTTTCACATTATCCGTAAAACAATCTACGTAATTAAGCTGGTTTAAACACCATCATCAGGACACGAAGCAAACTAATCTATTGATTCCCAGGTGACCACGCCAGCGTCCCTCCCCCCCCCCGCTCACCCACACCTTCACAAAATGTGGGATTATCGCCGTAAAACAAGATCAACGTTAACTTTGGTTATGCTAAGCTACTGTTAAAAGTACACATACACGCGCGAGCATCAACACACAAACTACTAGAAAACCTGTCATTACCCTTTAAGAAAGCAAACACACACACGCAAACACACACACGCAAACACACACACACACACACACACACACACACACACACGTGTATGAGGAGGTATTCAAACATAAGTTCATAGATTTAAATTAGAGCTTTAACTCCGTCTAGTCATTTTGGCACACTAAGAAGTGTAATCCACGCTTATACGGGCATGACGTGAGTTGATTGGTCATTTCACCACTTTAATATCAATAAGTGAGCTCTCTATTACACGCTTAGTTTATTAGATTTAGACTAATTTGTTGATGTGTGTGTCAGCGCCGTAGCTCATAGACAGTGAAACCTAAAGACCTGACACTGCCTGCATACTAAGGAGCCCCTGAGGGTGTGCACCTGGGTGTTACTTTTTAGATTTGCCTAAGAAATCTCACCCCCCCTCCCCTCCCCCTTGTGAATTCAGTACGTAAACTTTTCCCTCACCGTCAACACTCCGATTGCCTGCCAGACGTAGAAACACTTCCTTGACGTTTAGTTAGTTAAATTAGATCATGAAACAGCTCAAAATTAATCTTTTTAAAACTTATTAGCGCTAGTCTATTATAAGATTTTTCTCTAATAAAAAGCTCAAGAGTTGTAAGCTGTATCACACAAATAACGCCAAAAGCTAAACACATCCACACAATATATTAGCAGGGGAAAATACATATAACAGAATAAAAATAAATAAATATCGGAAAAACAGAAAAATTAATTACTACAACTCTTACGAAATCGAGAACACTGGCTAGAAGAGTATAAATCGCTCCTGAGGGTATTGGCTGATGCTCCTCAGTAATATCCTCCTCGGAAAATGATACAACAATTACCTTCATTACTTGGATACAATTACTTAGTGTGTTGGTTATTTTCACCGCCAGAAGGTCTTCCTTGGCTGAGTAAAAAGTGACGGTAATCTTTACGTCTAAGAAATGTTAATCAGGATTATTAGTTGTGTGTGTGTGTGTGTGTGTGTGTAAATTTCCATAATATTTCAGCTCTTTACATAACAACCCTACCCTAACAAACCTAACCTAACCTAACCTTAACATTATACAATCCACTCAAGATACGATTAAATTGAGTTAATAATAGATAATACTAACAAGACGGTTATCAGATCTAGTTGTCACTTCGCCACTGTCTCATCGTTCCTAAACATCTCCCCTACACTCCCCAAGACTAGTGGCGGGTTTGGGGTAAAGTATACAGTGTAGTGGGTGTGAGACAGACGCAACCGAGAGAACGAGGATAATACAGACAAATTTTTACGGATTTCGTGTTAAATTTTTATCATGTTTTCGATACTTACAATAAGGAGTTTGGAAATGTTTTATTTATTTTTTATCAGAGACACGTCCATCGCTGAGAAGAATCACCTTTGTTATAAAATTGAAACAATACAACTACTGGATTACACCTGTGTTTTAGAATAGACAAGGAAACGCGACTAGTTCCTGTCCTTAAGAACAAAGCCGACTGGTAAATACTCAATATTCACCAAATCTAGAACACAGTAAAGACCCGATGTCACAACTGTTCGGGTATAAAGGAAACAAATTTATTTAGTTTGTAATTCCATTGAAAGGCTTACAGGTTAATGTTCACAATTCAGATAACTCGAAAATCATCAGATATTCCGCTGTTCAAAAGCTTACAACAAAAACAGATCACATCTTCCTAAACAACACATAGTAATGTAGGTGCACTCTCAACTGATCACACACACACACACACAGCAGGTAATAACTCCACTAGTGTGACATTGATCGTTTTTTGAGTGACATAGAATGGGGTGGAGGTGAGGGAAGCTGTCCTCGCAAGTCTCCAGCCGCCGCCGACTCTTCCACTCCAACACTCTTCCTAAATTTGTCATCAGATAAACAAATAATTTTAACAGCTTAGAATAACATAATCGTATTTGATGACATCTGGGATATCATCATAATAATAAGATATATTTATTCATTCTTTGAGCGAGGTTGACAAATGTTGCCTGTGACAATGTTGCTCTCAGGCGTCGGGAAAAATTGTCTTTACCAGTTGGGATAATCTTCCGTTGCTTCACCATCATTGTATTGTGTTGAAACTAGCGTGATGGCGCCATGGCTTTTCCTTGGTCTTTGTGTGTTGTGATGTATAAAGGATATCAACAGTTCCACGTGTCCATTTGGTGAAGCTTCAGAATAAAGTCAACTCGCAATGCCCCTTTTCATTTCATATCATAATCCATTCTTCTAGGTCATAAGATAAAAGGAACGCTAACAACCCTCACACTGCTGCCTCGGTGGTCGGGTTTACTCGAGATAAAGAACGAAAAAAATGACTGCAGGAGAATGTTAAGTGAAGGATCACATATCATAAAGAACTCTTGATATTTTCAACGGTAAAACTTTTGGGAGGCATAGCAACATCATCTTGTTCACTCGACGACAGTAATATATTTACTGTGACGTGTGGGGTGACGAGTGTGACGTGTTAAGACTGGCGAAGATAAACTCTTAAGACTGATGAAGATGAGGTGTAAAGAGTTACCAGTGGAGTGAAAAAACTGACGAGGGAGACATGCAGAGTGCCAAGGGTGATATGGTCAATGACTCTTGAAACTACTTTAAGTCACAAGTATGAGACAACAATGGGTAAAATTTTCTAGCAAGAGTTGATGAACAGAAAAAAACGGCTCCTAATTCAGTGTTAAGTTGAGGAACACCAACGGGTATTCATATCATACAGTTTGTTAAACGTTTCAGGAACTGCTTAGGGTATATATATATATATATATATATATATATATATATATATATATATATATATATATATATATATATATATATATATATATATATATATATATATAACAAACAGAAGCAAGTGGGGGCGGTGTCATCAGTTGCTCACAGCTGACATACTCATTCACTCATCATTGACCCAGCTAAATGACCGACTGGGTCCATTTGTTTAATTCAAGTATTCAATAACTTCCTTAAATATAACCTGTAATAAGAAAACCCTGTAATAAACAGCCAGTCCTGTTGAAAGAGATCTTATCTGCGAGATTTACTTTCTTTGCTCAAATAGCAATAATTCATTATTATCTGAGATGAAACGAATGATTAAGCGTCGCAGTTATACGGAACTATCTATCGTACTGTTGCCTAGACTGTGGCCGGTCATATCTTTCGTTGTCATGAGATCTCCCAAGCTACCATATATCAGGTAAAATATTTGGTGCATTACGATGAATATTTAATTAGTGTAGAAGGGACATGAAAATTAATAGGATCACAAACACTTGTCAAGTTAATTAATATTTGGCAAAACTTTCTTCTGGTCGCTCTCATCCCTCGAGTACAAAAAGCTGTAAAAACGTTAAAACGCATCTAATGATTCACTACTAAAGCGTTGACGACGGCCACCCGGGCACAACCACGTGGGGGACAAAAACAGTGGTGCCCCAACCAATGGGGGTACCATCGGGCGAGTGTTGACTCACCGGCCCAGTAGCAGGTCTGACCCGGGAGAACAGCCCTCACCTGACGTCACCACAAGGATCATGCCGGACTAATGTCACCTTTAGCACAACCCTAAGGTTGGTATAACTGCAACAGTGGTTCCCAACCTTTTTGGCTGTGATCCTAAATTTCCGAACAATACGGTGTCGTGACCCTCAGGCATACAATATATTATATAGCTTGAATGTTAAGCATTTTTTTTACTATGATAAGTACTATATTTTTTAAATTGTCTGAAGGCTCGCGACCCTACTGAGGACAACCCGCGACCCTGATTTGGATCGCGACCTGAGGTTGGGAACCGCTGGGCCTATAACATTGTCTGTTAATATCTAAAAGCGCCATCTGACACGATTCAGGGTCACCATCATGTTCCCCTAGTTACCACCTGGGTCACAAAGTGAGGTAACAAGTTAACTGACGCCACTAAGGAAGTTTCTACCCACCACACCAACTGGGCTAAGGCCTTGGGTTACCATGTGGGTTACCACCTACAGGTAGTCACAAACTGAGGGTCACCATCCAGGACTAACTACCCATAGAATCGCCACCTGAGGTCATTATTTGGGATCAATATTCGAGGTTAAATAGGGTCATCACCTAAGTCACATCCGAGTCATCACCTCTGGTCATTGAGTCACAATCTGGTTTACTATCTATAGTCAATCTCTAAATCATGACATGAGACCCAAATGGTAATTCCAGGCAGTGACCTCCAGCTGTACACCTCAGACCTAAGGCCTCAGGTGATGACCTCACTAGGGTGATTAAAGTAGAAACCCATGGTGGTGACCTTGAAAGCTGAATTGCTTATTTATTAATTTCTATCACCAGGCGGTGTCACTACTTGGAGTCACCGACTCATCTTTGTGTCAGGCAGAGGAATCATCCATCAGCCACCAAGTCGCTTTGTGCACCTCACTTTCCAAAAGACCTCCTGGGCTACTGTGTAGGTCTAAGGTGACAAACACAGGTTTCGCGGCACATTTAAACCAAACAAGTTTCATGTTCTCGGGTTCAGAATACGTCAAGTTCGATACATTGGTTTATAATTTAAGTTGAATTCACAAATCTAAGGCAGGTCTTGATTTAAGTCTCACCGTATTCTTCTAGTATATAAAGAATAAACGTAGGTTACATAATCAAAAGAATGGGTTTAGTGGTATAATGATTACACCTTTTATTTTATAGTGTGTGAGATGTGTGTGTGATGTGGGGTGAGCGACAGAGACAGCGGCCTGGCCCGGCAGGCTTATGGTTGTAGGAAGGAACGTCGCCGCCACACTATGCCTCTCTGTCGCGGGGCTCTGACACTTCTATTTATCTATCTGTTTATTTATTTGTTTTACCGAGACGTGACGGGTGGGAGGTGATGTGGGTTCAGGCACAAACGCCTTCCTTGGTGCCACAACTCTCCCCTCATATCTTTAACTCTCTCTCTCTCTCTCTCACACACACACACATCCATATACAAATATACACGTTGGCCAAAAACAAAGGAAAATCAGTGGAAAACAGTTTATGTTTTAAATACGGAAAAATATGCATTAGGCTAAAAAGCTTAGCTTTAGTAATTAGTTTAATGGCTTATCCGTCTCCCGATGGCCCCTCACGAGAGTAATTTAGAACAAATAAGTAAGTAAAGAAAGATAAAGTAACATGACAAGTTAATCCAACCACACGAACATAGAAAAAATATATATAATAATTCCAAAATATTATGATTAAAGATGTGGACACAGTCACTAGCGCGGCGGTGCACACGATGACGAGGTCTCTCCCTCCCGTTCCGAACATAATCAAGCAACAAAAAAGTATTGTAGATAAAAAGTGTGATTACATTGTTCTAAAAATATAAATAAAATGAACTGTCCTGTGGGGTATGATCTTGTGACGCCGCAAGCAGCAAGTTTGTATTAATCACAGACATTCTATACTGACGTTTGGGATTCATTCATCACTGCTTTGTTACAATGTAGAAACCTGAGTATAAGTGGACGGCCGGCCAGACTTATAATGTGGTAATGGCGTTACAGCGACTACTTTAGTGGGTCCTAATACACACCTGTAGAGAGTTATAACCGCCAGGTGCTCTTACATAACGATCGTAACACACAACCCTGGCCAGTGCTCTCCTCCCACTGCCTCTACCAATTTAAGTTTTACAAGTGGCTGATAATATTACAACCAGGCCACTGATGGCCCAGTCATTCATTCACTGAAGAGTTTAGAAGACAGAAGATATACGAACCGTCAAACAGCTACCTGGATATCCCGAGGGTACTCCTTTAGTTGGGACACCTAGTAACTACTTACCAGGCGTCCACCAGTGAATAAAACTAGTGACAAGGCGAGAGGAGGCGAGAGCTCTCCTCACCACTTACTTGAGGGAGGTGGGGGCGGGCGGACGGGCAGGGCAGGGGCGCTGGCCCGGTTTTCCTCGCTCACGTGGTGTTAAAGGGACGACTTAACTATTTTTCGAGCGGTAGTCTCACACTCTTTTGGCCACTTGGGTCACGCTCAGTCACAAGTCCCAGTTTCAACAAGATCTGCGTTAAAGTCAAGAGCAGTGGGTGTGAAGTGTGGCCAGGGTTCACTTGTCACTATGAGCACACACGGTACAGTCACTCATTTTCTCCTGTACTAGAAAGGATGCTATTGCTTGGACACAGGTAGACTTGCGTGGGGCAGCGCCGGACACCTGGGAAGAGTGGGAGAAGGGGGGGGGGAAGGTGGGGGACGGGCAAAATAATAGGGAGGCGAGTGAGGAGACGGGGGATTTAAGAGGGCACGTGCTGATACCCTGGTGGTGACACTCACTCGTGTCAACGCGCGTTTGGAAGGCCTCTACGACCTGACCACCTCTACAAGCCCTGATCCGGGACAAGCCGTGGCGTGGGGGCGCGTGGGCGTGGCGGGGCAAGAGGACGGTAGCGGGCGCGGCGGCGGGAGCGTCGGTGGGTCGGAGGGACTCAGGAGCTGCGTGTTGACAGTGGGGCCGCCGAGGCAAGAGTGTGAGTTGCTGCCCCGCCATCCCTCGCCGCCCGCCACGCTAATCAATTACCCCGTCACCCCGCACACTCCACGCTACGACGCCCTGCAACACTCTGCAACACCTACACCTGTGATACAACACCTGCAGACACACACACTGCACGCCACGAAGCCCAGCAACACTTACACCTGCCGTACAACACCTGTTCTATACACGACGCGTGAAGCACTGCAACCCCTACACCTGAGATGCAATAATATCGCCACGCTCCACACCACAACGCCTTGCTGCACTCTGGAACACTAACAGTGTGGTACAACACCTGCCTCACACTCATCAACGCCCATTGCAACACTCTGCAACATCTACACCTGTGGCACAATACCAGCAACACAACACACCTGAATTGCAATTCCTACAAATTCCAATATACTTGAGCTAAATTACCTGCAATAGATGCAACACTCAAGATACACAACGACGAAACACACCTCATCTGCAACACAACACCTGCAACACGGACCACACCTATCTCATAAGCTATATAACACTAGACAAAAATTTCTCCTGAGTGCAACACTTACAACACAAACCACACCTGCAAAAACACACTCCAAACAAGAGATTTATTACCTGCAACACATGACACCTGAAATAAAACAACTGCAACAAACACCACACCTAGTATACACCTGCAACATACTACACCTGCGATGATTTTGTATTCCACACCTGATGCTCTATATTCATAACGCACAAAGGAAAATATATTGACACCTGCAAGACAGTGAACATATCTAACACCTGCAAGACAGTGAACATATCTAGCACCTGCAAGACAGTGAACATGATATCTAACACCTGCAAGACAGTGAACATGAAATCTAACACCTGCAAGACAGTGAACATATCTAACACCTGCATGACAGTGAACATGATATCTAACACCTGCAAGACAGTGAACAGGATATCTAACACCTGCAAGACAGTGAACATATCTAACACCTGCAAGACAGTGAACATATCTAACACCTGCATGACAGTGAACATGATATCTAACACCTGCATGACAGTGAACATGATATCTATCACCTGCATGACAGTGAACATGATATCTAACACCTGCATGACAGTGAACAGGATATCTAACACCTGCAAGACAGTGAACATATCTAACACCTGCAAGACAGTGAACATATCTAACACCTGCATGACAGTGAACATGATATCTAACACCTGCAACACAGTGAACAGGATATCTAACACCTGCAAGACAGTGAACAGGATATCTAACACCTGCAAGACAGTGAACATATCTAACACCTGCAAGACAGTGAACATATCTAACACCTGCAAGACAGTGAACATATCTAACACCTGCGAGACAGTGAACATGATATCTAACACCTGCAATACAGTGAAGATGATATATAAAACCTGCAAGACAGTGAACATATCTAACACCTGCAAGACAGTGAACAGGATATCTAACACCTGCGAGACAGTGAACATGATATCTATCACCTGCAAGACAGTGAACATATCTAACACCTGCAAGACAGTGAACATATCTAACACGTGCAAGACAGTGAACTGGATATCTAACACCTGCAATAGACATTAAACCTGACATCTGACACCTGCTACAGACAGTAAATCTGACACCTGCAACAAACAGTAAACCTAACACCTGCAATACAGTAAACAACACTGCAACATTTGTAGACACACCAGAAAACATGTGGCCACACCATATAAACACCTGTGACCACACAATATAAGCACCTGTCCCTTACACCATATAAATACCTGTGACCAGACCATATAAACACCTGTGGCCACACCATATAAACACCTGTGGCCACACCATACAAACACCTGTGGTCATATCATATAAACACCAGTAGCCACACCATATAAACACGGTCTTGGGTATTCATAAGTATACATCATTAAAATACTAAGTTTGATCATGAAGAAAAGTAAAGCTTCTCATCCACTCTGTAACCAATACTAAAATTACCTGCTGTTTTCTTCACTATGGTGATATTTTTAAGTATAATGGTTAATGTGTTTCTTCAAGTATAAAGTGAATATAATGGAAGATTTTTTACCTATTTGCTGCCTATCTTAAGGTCTTTAAGTGCCTAAACAAGCGGCGTCCAATACCAATCATCACGCGCTAGATACTGATACAGAGTTTGCTATCTAATTACTAAAGAAAATACTAATAACTCAAACAAAAGTATAATTAAACAAAACTACACCCACAAAAATCATAAAAGTTCTATTTACGTGAGAAAAATACTTCACCAAATTACAAAATGTTAATGATAAAAAAAAACGAAAATCCATTAAAATGGTAATAAAAAAAACGTCATCGGGTAATCCAGAAATCTAAGAGGAACAGCCAAATGTCTTATTCATTACCGTCCACTCCCTTGTATAGTCGGGGTCAAACGTTCGCCCCTTCCTAAAATGATGCAGCATCGACCCCAAACGAGATACAACAGTTAGGGTAAGTCAGTTCGGAGACTCATTCCCGTGACTCAGTTTCACCGCGGGGAGTGAACTTTTGTCCCAGACTGTAAAGACACAACTGTATTATTCGTCTTATTTACACTGACTGCGGCCAGCCAGAGATACGTCACTCAGTTCATTCAATGACGTCACAACATTGTACGTGCAGTATAGTCTGAGTCATTAGAGTATTTTCGGGAATAATTCACTACGTCACATCTCAACTGATCATTCTAACTACCATATAATTTTTTTCGGTATTTATAAAACTGGAAACCTAAGAAATGATTTAGCATTCTGTAGTTTTCATTGGCTGTTGTGACTGGTGTCTGGAGAATTTATCATACTTGACACAAATACTGTATCTACACTGTTCTATAAATCCCATCTCGACCATCGATCATTTCGCCACTGTTCGTATTGTTATCACCTTCACGTATCATCCACCAGTACTTAATAAACTCACGTAATGGTGTTCTAGAGTCTAGACGTCACCTTAAGATAAGTTTAATAGCTGTGCCACCCAAAATAGCCACCATGTTCCATAATATCAACGAGAGCGGGCATAAGTGACTCTAGCAAGAATATTTCGGTCATAACTAGATTATTAGGTACCGGTAGTTTACATTGTGCATATACTAAAATAAATCAATATATAGAGAACAATACAAATGGTTGATGTTTTGTGACTGTTAGAAGTTTGAATATCTATATCAGTAATGACTTGTGGGGAACTGGCCACTCCACCCCCACCCAAAAGAATAAACAACAACAACATCAATTATAATAAAAAAATAAATAAATAAAAAATAATAATAATAATAACATTTACGTTCCAAGTCCACAGGTGCAGTTCAATACACAAAATTCAATCAATCTTACACCCAAGTACCACCACGACGGTCTAGGGCAGTGGTGTTAAACTCAAAACCTTTCGAGGGCCAATTCTTATTTTAGTTACCCTCTTCAGGCCAACACAAGTGCTATATCACATATTTGCAGGATTGAAGTTTACAGCTTCACACATTGCCTCACCTGGCTTACCGGGAATACCTCATTTGGGTTTATCAGATCTTAAGTTCGTCAAGTTCATTTTACATAGATAGATGTTTTATAATGTGCAAAAAAAAGGAGCAAAGGAAAAATAAACAAAATATGAACCTGGACTGAACCCGTACACTAGTGAAGCCTAGCGCAAAGTGGTGGTTAGTGGGTTTGATGCAACTGTCATGCGTACACAGTTTCCCTACAGATCTTTTATATTCTTTTCATTTCAAAAGATTGACTGCCCATCAATTCTACATACAGTTAGACGTAGATATAGATAACAGAGATTAAAAAGCGAATTATAACTCACGATTTCTCCAAAGAAATGGAGAGGGTCCAACAGCGTACACCAATTCTCCTCGTCTGTTTAACCTAGTGTTGTTGCGTTTGCCTGCTGCCTTTGTTCAGATGCCAGTAATGGCTGCGGCTTCGTTTTTTAATTATTTAGTGATTTTAATTTATAAGCATTTTCCCATTGCAATAGTGTTATTACTAGCATTAACAATATAAATTCAATTATTGCCACAATGATGTTAAGATCATTTCGGAATTTACTGACGTATTCGTATCTGTATTTTTTACTTTATATCTACAGTATTTCTATCATAATTTCACGGGCTGATAGATTTTGCCATCATCCCGCGGGCCACAGCTGACCATCCCAGGGGCCACATTTGGCCAGTGGGCCATGAGTTTGACACCACTGGCTCTAGGGTATACAGACGCAGTACCCTAATGCGGGGGACACTCACGACGTCAACATAATCACCGTGTGCACCACAACCCGAGTGTATCCGCCATTTTTGCACCATGAACGAGTATTTATGTACAATATACTCTCATGCTGTGCTCGTCTTGCAACACCAACTCTCATACGACACACAGTGCACGCGGCAAATGATGCAACTTCATCCACCTCCTGCCAGACCCTCACCCACCAGGAGTCTCGGTATTGTACGTCTTAAGGACCACGGAGGCAGAAGTCATCCGTAAACTTGCAAAGGATGTTACAATCACACAGACATAACACAGCAACTAATATAATCCCCCAAAAAACTGAATATCCACAGAAATCGGTAATCATGTAATTTTCCTCCATACGTTTCCTGTAATCTAGTCACACTGTATTGCACACTGAAATATTAGTACAAAATCTCACTCCGAGTTGACACCGGTGAGGCTACCCCCACACACACACACATACCTCATAAAAATTGGCAAAAGAAACGACGAGTTTGTGAGAGATGGGAATAAAATCAATTAATTACAGCTAATGTCAGCGGTGGTAATAAGGCAGAGGCAACTATGTCGGGAACGCCACTCTCCTCCCCCCACGTTTTTCTCATTCATTTCTTACCGCAATGATAAATCCCCACACAGTAACTTGAACCAGTGAGTGTGTGTGTGTGTGTGTGTGTGTGTGTGTGCGTGTGTTAATTACAAACGAGTGAAGGTTCTGTCGCGTTCTTGAATTCTTTCCCTTCAGTACCTGTTTACTAATACTATTGAGACAGGTGATATACGTGTGTCTGACCCAGCAGGTTGTGTAAAAGTTACTTAGCTAGCAGTTCATCGTTCCCTAAGCCTAGTACTCAGTGTCGTTTGCCGTCATTCTTAAATTCTACTTGCCAACCAATCATCGATCCCTATTAAGCCTATTAAGTCTACTAGCCAACCCGTCCCTCGCTCCATATCACCACCATCAGGTCATCACGCCACCATAGAACCGAATGTAAGCATCTTCAGCATCAGCGGCGTTCTGGAATCCCCAACTATATATCCAGAAATGAGATTAAATATTCAGCTGTGGCTCACTTAAAATATTTTGTGGTCCAATTTAAGAGAAAACTTTAAGAATATCGCTTTTAAGGATTCAATTTTGTGCACAATATAATCATTCGCGTGCGCATTATATATATATTATACATTAATGCAGTATACTGAAAACATGTGCATGATTTTATTGTACACCAAATTGAATCCTGAAAAGTGATACTCTTAAAGTTTTCTCTTTAATTGGACCACAAAGTATTTTAAGTGACTCACAGCTGAATATTAAATCTAATTAAGCGCTATGAAATTCTCCGTACTACTTGTGCTCGGTGATATAACTGCCAGGGCTGCTTCACAGATGCCAGCATCTTGGGCAGTTGAGTGCTGGAAGGCGCGGTGGGGCGGCGAGCCTTAATTATGGTAAACACATGATCAACTGGGTGCTTAGGATGCCTCTAACATGTCATAATGATTACGTCTTGGGCACATACTTCACACTTATATCCCACAATTACATGGATAATGAATGATATGCTCGTCCAAGGGCTGGATGCAGTCGTCAACAAGATAAACCGTGTGATTTACACATGTAAAGAATAGTAATGCGAGTTAATCCAGGATACAGGTGTACTTAATTCTGACTCCTCCCTCTCTAAGGCAAATGTTATAGGGAACGGTACTTCAAATATGACTCTGGTAACTCAGCGATACGTCTCTACTGTGTACCGTATGTATATAATTCCTTGATACATATTCAATACTGCAAGTGACATTAAAGTTACTTAACTTAACCTTTGATCCATATTCAACAGATGGAAAGAACTAACGAGTTACTATGAGATGCCCTTGACGAAAGTGGCCCAAAAGATCCCAAGTCTTGCAGGATAACCATTACGTCAGGACGGGCAAGATTATCCCAATTGTATGACTTGTGTTTTGCATAGTTGCCAAGATGACTGCCACAGCTCTTTTTTTTTCTCTCTCTGGTAATATACTTTTCCGGTCTGTTGACGAACTACGCACTTAGGATTTCCGCTTATTGCTTCAAGTCTCCAAGGTCATACTAATATTTACCAAGATCCTAATTAAGATGTTGACTTGTTATAAAAAACTAAATTTTCAGCCACGATAACAATATATAATGAACAAACTAACCGCTCTTGGGTTACACTATATCTGAAAGTTAACCTAAAATTCGGCAAAGGTAGCACCAGAAGTCGCTGAGGTAACCCAAAAATGCTTAAAGGGTCAACAACAAAAAGTCACATCTCGTTTGTAAGTTGCATCGTAAGTAATAGCTGACCATAACAGAGATCTCCAAGGTCAGCAATGAATCATTCAAGTCAGGAGTGTGTAAGGTGTCATCAAGGTTATGTCAGTCACAACACAACCGCGGTCTCAAGAACGTCGCCAAGACCACGTCGCCAACTCCTAACGTCACGCCGGAAACCTCCATTGGTCACCTGTGATGATAATAAGGTCGTACCGGTATATTAACTCTCCAAGGACCTAGGAACTATTCTCTTGACACACCAAAAAATCACAATGTTGACTCAGGTGATGGCTTTAAGGGAATCTATAAACAGACGAACACATGTCTGACGAATCAAAAAGTCGATAAAACCACGACTGATCCTCACCACGACAGACAAAGATTTCAATGAGTTACCAGACGCGGTTTTATATTCCCATTCATACTGGTAATGGAGGCGAGGTAAGTGGCTGGTTCTTTGCCTCACAGCACAAAGTTCCCAACTCGAGCCAGACGTCGTTGTGGTCACACCTAGAGGTCTACACTTGTCCGGTTATATTTACTTGCCCATGAAATTACAACAAAAACACCCACTTGTTGAACAAACTTCTGTACCCGACAAAAATAACTGAAGAATCACGATTTGTAGATGATTATTACGTCTATGTTCACGTGTAACCATAAACTTTATATTTGTCAGTTTATGTTGAGCTATGTGTTTAGTCACGCTCGAATAAGTATGCACACATCCTCGGTAGCTACTGTTGGAAAAAAAAAACGCAACACCCGGATCGGCAGGAATCCAGACGGGGGTTGAGGTGAGCCGCAGCATCTCAAGTGCCTCAAGAACCGGATTTGTGCAACTCATTTATTTTTGTCTAAAGTTACATTAAGACGATTACAGGTCATACTATCAAAGGCAGTGAATCATTCTATAAGCAGTGCTTCATATTATATTTTATTCTTGGTGGGTTAGATGGCTCACCTGAATATATAAATGATAAACTGATACCTGCTGATATTATTGAGGAAGTTAACGAGACTTTAATATATAGGTAGTAGCCCTTTTTTGAAACCATGCGTGCAGTGTAAGGACGCAAATAACATTTTGTTGGAATTGCGAAGGTGTACGAGCAATCTACACAGAGCTCGCCTACTGTCCTAAGAGTCGCTGGTCGACCCAGCTGTGAATGGCTACCTGACTTTATAGTAGCAAATATGAAGGAGATTGAGTGCGGTGCCTCCTTATGTGTCAGGGATTAGTGTTCACTGCACACACAGATCCACTCCCATTTGGCAATGCAAACCACGAAGATATAACTAAAGTTTTAAATACATAAAGTGAACAGTGGCAAGGATCATCAAGTCAGACTTAAAATGCTTCCAACTACCATCTCGCTTTACCACCCCATCCTTGTCGTAACTGTGGCAGCCAGTTAAGCCCACACAAGGATTCTGGCACTATAGGAGGATGGGGCACTCCAATGGGCGAACACGTTCACCCCGAATGTGGCGACGCCAAACGGCCATGACATATAAAAACACATTAACGCCTTATTATTAAACAACATCTTCCCTTGAAGAGGGTCGTCGTGTTTCAACCCGAGTTTTAAACTAAATGAGTCCTGAGGGACACCGCAGTACAGTACTTAACGGGGTGGTGTGGCGGTAAAATAACTAATTCCAATATTATTAATTAATTTTATTGGAATTAGTTAATTTTACCACCACACGTAAAAAAGAAGAAAACAATTAACAAACATTTAAGAACCTGCCCTAACCTAAAAAATCCCTGATCCTCTTAACAAATTACCTTATTTAACCGATGGCAGAGGAGAAGTGATTCTCCCCATGCGTTTGTATGTTTAGGTCTAGACTGAACCGTCAGCTGTAAGCGAATGAGTATGAACTTAAAATCCGCCAATAGTGTGATGCCTAGGTAATGTTAAGAACAGGTCTACTAAACGTCAAACGATTCCCAGCGTGCGACACGAGGTTCACAGGAACAGTGATTGCTCGTCCAGCGGATAAATAATGTAAGAATTTTGTTCAATATCTTATAATATAGGTTAAAAAAGTTAGGTCGGATTTTCAAACGTTCTATTGTTTTGTTTTTAACTCTGCATTCCCTCTCATCTTCAAAGTCCTGCCCACTGGGGAAGCATCTCTAGTATTAATATACTGTACTACTAATAATAATCTATCTCCTGTAATGTATAATATAGTTTACATTAAACATTTGACTATTGCTCCTGAATTTATATTTGTACATGTCCCCTTCAAACTTACTACAGGTAATAAAGACTGTCCACAGGTAAACACTAAGTGAAAAAATACTACAATTATGAAAACTGCCTAAAACTCTGGCGCTGTTTGAAGCCTCGTGTCACGTGTTTCAGAAGAAGAGTCCTGATTCAACTATCCAGTGTTCATCAAGTTAGTACAGTAGATTTCAAGGACTTCTTAAACGAGGTCCTATACGAAAGTTTTGAGACCTCAGGTTATCAACATACGGCAAATATAATGATAATGAGCATTCAGGGCAGATCAAAACAAACTGCTATTTTTTACTAAGTAGAAGAGAAACAAAATTAGGCTGGATGTCGACTCCTGTCAGGGAAATATGATACGCCTCTTTATTGTTGTCACCAGCCAGGATATGACGCACCTCCGGTCACAGGTAGACTGTGCCATACCTCGAGAATAATGCTGGTTTTTGTTTACTCTGATATACACTTCTTTTCTTTGGTTGCAATACAGTGGCGGGATGATGTGACGTTAAGTCTTCCAAGCAGCGCTAAGATACGCCTGCTGGGTCTTGTCACTCACTACACTACGACACGTTTGTGGTTACCGCCTGTTGTCACCAAGTCGCGGTACACTGACCAGCTCTCATAATTAAACAGTGGCTGCCGTTAATAGGACGTAATCCGTAACTTTCACGTAAGAATCATTAGAAGGTTTGTATGTCAGCGTTCTCTTGCCAGAAACGTGGTGTATGAACGTCACAAGTTATCTGAGTAACACAATCTGCATAACTATATAATAAAGAAAAAACTGGCAAGTGAAAAACTCAGCAGCCTAATTATGTTCGAGTCTAGCAACTAAGGCAACTAAGTCAACTACCCAAACGTTACAACTGGCAACTGCATTACCTCACGTGAAAACCAAGCCTATTACAACCTCCCAATTTTAGATCAGTGGGCATGAACCTTGTCCAGTCGTCGTAACCATTGGTCTCAGTGAGAGAAGTATACTTTGCCTCTTCTATCGTAAATTAAAAGCCAGGGTCTTCTTGCTCCACCACCTGATTTACGCCCCGTGTATCAATAACTATTCACTTAAAACGTAGAAGACTGAATTACTTATTTGTATTACAGCAGCAACATTGTCCTTACTTGTGGGAGACCCCGCAACTCAACAAGTGAGGGCAATGTTACTGTTGTAATACAAGCATTTAGCGCCATCTCTACAAAAATATGTAAAACAATGTATACCTGCACATTTTTTCTGAGACACTGAAGAATCGCTGGCGTCGTAATATTCACGCTTGGGCTTTCTACTTAGCATTAATGTAACAACGCTACAGATAATATATATATATATATATATATATATATATATATATATATATATATATATATATATATATATATATATATATATATACACACACACTTGTATCTAGGGGTGAGACATCTGCTCCGAGTATCAGTTACCACCTATCACCGAGTCTTGGAAAATCTCGAGGAAAACAGATCCTTATTAAGAGCACGGAAGTCTAGTTCAAAATTACCGGTTGTTTCTAGACAGCTTCCACCGTGAAGGACAGACAGACAGACAACCCAGATACATAGTGTCTCACGAGCTATGATACCGTGCGGGACATTAAAAAGGGGGGGGTAATTACTACATATCCGGGTCTGGCTATTATGTTATTTTTACAAGAAAGCCGGATATGCAGTTTGTGTACAAAACGACGACATATGACAACACACACATGAACCATTCAGACTTTAGCCTCACGTTCCCTACAACAAACTATACACATTGTTATCACCAACTCGACCTCGTATGCGCAAAAACTCATTACTTCAGTATACACGTAAATAGCATATCCGGCTCTCTAGTATAAATGTGTTAAAGGCCGGACCCGAGTCTGTGACCACATCGTACACAAAACACTGGGAAGTCAAGACGACAAAACTCAGTAAACGTTGAGCATCAGTGATGAGGCTTACCTGGCGCTCCCCTGGGTCTTGGCTCACACTGTGTCATGAGGGCGTATATTCCTTAGGTCTTGAGATGCACTTATTAAACACATAAGGTTAGTTACGAGACGGGGAGGAAAGGTGGGTTAATATGTAGGACTAACCGGCCGACGAATTATTTTCATTATTGTTTATTTCCTTACATTATCTTCATCAGTGAGTTCTGATATGATAATCATTTGTTGTGCAAATTTTTCGTTTCATAGATAATTAGGTGCCTAGGCGCGCTCTAGTTTGTCTTGCGGGCGGTAATGAGGCCCTGCTTAGCTCGCTGAGGCGCTTTTCCCGCGCCCGGGGTAGTCGGGGCAGTTTGTTTTTCAGCGTGTTGTGTGAAGGTTGTTGCCGGTCTTACATGGACGTCATTTGCGAATTTAGGGATAAAGACAACGAGACTCCATTTTTTTTAAAGATCACGGCATTATTCCTTTAGATAGAGACTGTCCACACTGCAGGAATCCCTGTGCCTTCCGACCGGAAAGAAATTTGTTTCAGTGTAATAAGAAAATTATCAACAAGAAAAACAAGCGGCCGGAGCGTGGCTCGGTAAATCACTCCGCCGCCCGGGCTCCTAAGGCGCCGATGCGCCCGTTCTAGAAAATGCCTCAAATTTCACCATATCTTAGGTAGGTCTTTCTGTTTAATATACCGGGGGGGTCCGGGGTAGCCCCCCCCCCCACCCCCCGGTAAGAATGTTAGGTAAGTTTGTTTATTTGGTTAGGTTGGTTATGTCTGTTCTTTATACCCACAAATGTTAAGTGACGTTTATTTTTAAAATATTCATTTTTTAAACACATTTGCACAAAGTATAACAGTGTCCACTATAAAATAACAGTGAAAATCAAGCGTTATTATAATCGTTTTCAATCAATTTCGGCCGCGGGTTAGTCCTATATAATTACCGGAGAGGAAAGAGAAAAGTTAGCGGGAACGGTAAAAGTCCACTCGTCGTCGTACAAGAAGCAACTAAGCACAGGATCAGCATGTATCACACAGTCTGTGACCCGCCTCACCGCTACCCTGCTCTGGCCTAAACTGCCAAAGAGGCCCATCCAAACTACCGATAAACGTTAAGAGTGTTCTGGGTTTCAAAATAGTTTCACACTATGTTTAATTAAGAATAATGAACTAGCAACACTAAATGTGTCTTTTGGTGATAAATATTTGTAAAAAAAAAATATTTTACAAATATGTATTTCTTACAAGTACAGTCCTGGACTCTTCCACTTTGAACACCAAGTCAGACGACCAGAGGGGTAGAACCAGCTGACGATCTGGTAACAGTGTGTGTGGGGGTAGGAGGGTTTGGGGAGGGGGAGGGGGAAAGCTGGGGGAGTTCTTGAGTTGTGTGTTGCGTAATATAATCATATTTTATTTTATACATTACAAATTAATGGAAGTAGAAGGAATTATTAAATTTAGGAATACGTTTTTTTCCCAGTAGTATTACAATGTTTGATTTTTTAAATGGTCATTTTCAATCTAAAGTTCAAGACCAGAGAAGGACGCGATCTTAACCTTCCCGCACCAATTCTTAGTAAGAATAGCATGGGAGAACAGGTGCCAGTCAATGGTTGATGTTGATAAAATATTGAGTTACAATACCCATTCTAATAATAAACTTATTCTTAGAGGAGAGGAATATTGCAATAAAAAAGTATGGGAAGTTCTATTATTACGTGAAATGAAACAAGTAGTGATTGTTATCATAACGGAAAATAGACTAGTCACTTATTATTAATAAGGAAATTAAGTAAACAAAATTTTATTAATTTTTTTTCACTCAAAAGTATGAGAGACGACCTAGTGAAAGCGAAGCTCATGAGAGGTGGCTAGATATATGCTTTGTAAAAGGCTGCCCTAATAAGTGACGATATGAGGTTGGACTTGGGCATCAGAAATCATCGACATGGGAACACCGTGTCAGCAGACTTGTCTTGGTTTGTCGGCATTAGGCATTGGACTTCTGGAAAAGGCTTGTTTTCACTGACGTAAATTCTTCACTTTAGTATCCCGTCCACCCACCTTCTTGGTTGATCACGGCATTACGCACCTACACGTCATTGGCAAACTACATGTCAGTATCTTTCGTCGCACCATACCACTAGAATCACCATATTAAAACGATAAGTGTAAAGAGGTCATTTTGGTTTACCCGGTGCGAGGCTAGGTCGAAACGTAACTTACGACAGCATATGGTTTCATTATACGCTATTATTGCTTTCATGAAATGTAATGTGCATATAAGAGCAGTTGAATCACCTAAAAATGTGTATCAGCTTAAAGTTATATGTCAGATTTGGAAAAAAGTTATAACTAAGAAATTGGTCGACATCAATCATTGACTGGCACCCGTTTTCCCAAACTGTCCTTACCCGAGGAAGGGCAGCAGTAGTGCGGGGAGGTAAAGGTTACGTGTTTCTCTGGCTTTGGAGCCTTAGATTAGAGATAACCAATTACACCCCAATAAATCAAACAACGTAAATACGTATTCCTTTACCATAATTACCTCTTCCACTTCCATCACTCTCTTGTGTGCGAAATAATATGATTATATTATGCAACACGGAACTCAAGTACTCCCCCATCTTTCCCCTTCCCCCCCCCCCAACACACACACTGTTACCAGATCGTCATCTGATTCTACCTCTCTGGTCGTCTGGCTGGGTGTTCAACGTGAAAGAGTCCGGGAATGTACTACATACAGTATATTTTTTGGGGGAAATTGTGGATATTTCGAAGGCTTTGTGACGAAGTCGAGGTCGGAGCTTATGAATTAAACGCCTTTGTTGACATTGTAGTGGCGCTCCAACTCCGATGCATCTCTCTCTCTAAATCTTTAATTGTGAGACACTAGTGTGTTTAATAATCTAGAATACGCGTTTAAAGACCTTAGTTGTTAAAACGCCGTAATACATTATAACAAACTTAGCGTAAAAGTGTTTCATGCTAATTATGACAACTACAGTACCACGAACACATTAGTTGATTCTTTGGTGGTGCCTTGCGGGTGACACACACACACACAAACGAGAAAACACATAAGCGTACAAGGACACTTTCAAATACGTCAGAACACATGCACACACACAAACACACGGTCACATATAAAAACACTTACGAACAAAGTACGTGAGGTAATACCATCGCACGTAATAATAATAATAATGGTTGCCCCTCGTGTAACGAGGATGGCCACTTTGGCGTGAATTTGTTGAAGGTGTAGAAGCTGTCGCCAACACAACAACCACGCCCGAAGTTAACGAGCTGCGTGACCCAGGGTCAAGGAATAGTTCGATAAGACCGGACAACTCGCCAACTGCACTGGCAAACCATTACCCCGGATTACGATCCGCAAATCGATTAACATCCAAGTTCCCAATTACTGCTGGATAGACAGAGGCAAATGGCGTAAAAAACTTGCCCAAAGTTTCACCCTGCACGGGATCGAACCCGGGTTCGCTCCTTTGCTATGCGAGCGCGCTGACCATTACACCACAGGTCGCACGTACATTCATACTAAAAAGATTATTCGGCACCTTTACGGCGTAGTACAATATGACACGGGTGCCGAATAATTTTGTTGTGGGTGTACACACACAAGCACATCCGCACACGCTTGTACACACTCACGCACACACGTACACATACATGCACACACGTACACTCGCACATTCACGTACACACGTACACTCGCACATTCACGTACACACGCGCATGTACACACACCTGCACGCGCGCACACACACTGATATGATGGCATCCAGTCTCAAACGTTCTCTGGCAGGATCAGGTTATTGGTATGTAAGTTTTCCATCCGTTAGTCTGATGCATCTCTCCTTCATTATTGTTATTACTATTATTACTCCTATTATTATTAATATTATTATTATTATTATTATTAATCTTCTTCTCTTATAAATGCAGTTTTTGATTACTAAACGAGTCTTGGTCACATGGTTAGCGCGTGTCGACTGATGTTGTAAGTATAGTTTAGCTGGTCGGGAGGTGTTGCTGTGTTATCACCAACGTATTCCCTAAAGAGAGGAGCTTCGGCCTCCTCCGGCAGTAGGTAAATGACTTAAGTACTTGTTGCCCAGTTCTCTCAGTTACACCACCGAAGACATCACTGAAATAGCTTGAGCATCGTTTCGTTGGTTCATAGACAAAGATCAAATTAGATGCATTTTGTGACCGGGGAACTGAAGGAAATATTACGTAAGGTATTTTAGTTTGAATTTAATTAAGTTTGAACATCCATATTTGCCCAGGTGTTTATATTCTTCAATTTAGTTGATCAAAAAATATAGAAATTATTTGTGTAGCTAAAGATCCCACTTAGAATATTGTTTACTTACAGAATATATTAGATTTGCATTGAATTTCCCACGAGTCGAACTATAACATCTACGTTCAAACTGATGAATTTCTACTGGATTCACGTGTAGGTCATTCACATCCAGCTAAAAACTCTCGAGCAAAAACACTTTTACCTTGGATCTTGCAAACCACGTCTCGCGAGTTTATCCATTAGCTAACCCACGAGCTGTCTTCTCTGTGTGCTCACTCCTCTACGTTCTCATGCAAGCAACTGGAACTGTCGTAGGGAAAGTGTTTCATAATAAGCTAGGAAGAAGAAAATAATTACGATAAAATAGTTGAGCAGAGCCGGGGGTCGTAAAGGAAGTGGGCGGGGCGAGGCAGCGCGTCATGTGCACCGAGATTTGGCCTTAAACACGGACTGAAAAACTGACGTGATGTGATGGATCGAGTGTAACGTATGTTTTCTGTCTTGTGTATTATATTACGGGTCCACGTAACCCCATTCTTATCCTTTATACAGTGTTCCGCAGAAAATTATCAAAAGTCAAGTCCATTTTTTTTCCTTGACAGTTAAAAATATGCCAGTGGATGTACAAGAAGTTCAGGCAGATGATATAGACGAACAATGTAGAAATAAATATGTTCTAATTAGAGTAAATAGCGTATGTTGCCTCCGATATTCAAACATGCTCTCACAAAAGTTGTATGACTCATCTCGATACAAGTCTTACCGGTTCTTAGGTTCCAACAGCTCATGCATTCTGTGTTACAACATTTTTATGACCAGTGACATGTAATCTATTAACAGTACATTCCTAGACGTTTTTTGTTTTGTGCATACCTTGTCAGTTCAGTACATGTTGACAAGATAAATCCTAACACGTCCACACAACTGCCCAGATTCATGTAAAAAAGAACTTGAAGATTCAGATCAACAACGGCAGAGGAGCAGGGGATGTGACCCCTATAGAAATGTCGTCCCCATAAACAATTCGTCTTCATAAGCTCATCTTTTCCTCTTATACCCGGATATATGGTCAATGGGCAAAAACACACTTCGATAGTGATACATTCACACCGCCAAGCAAACTGGCTATTGCCCCCAAAAATGACCTTTCATCACGACCTTGACTTAAGATCATTTAAACTTACTCACTGATTTTTAGTTTGTCCTTAAAATATCTATTAAGTTTAGTCAAAAGCGTTTTCATTTTTTTCTGACAGACAGACAGATATGCTCACAGACAAAGCAAAATAAATACACCAACCCCGTGGACGAGTGTGTAATAACAGTGCACTACAGTACCAGTAAACACTATAGGGACCACTGGATAACAAAACCACAAAACAACCTCGTCAAACACAACTACAAAACTTCCTCAGCAACACCATAAAACCATTTGTTTACTCCACCAACTCTAAGACTGGTCATCACACACACCCACCCACACACACACACACACACACACACACACACACACACACACACACACACACACACACATATTGATGGAATATCTCGCAGTCATATATGTACTCAATTGCACGCTTGTAAAACATATTTCACTGCACATTTAAATGGATCTCAATTGTATTTCTATGTTTATGTTTTTAATATACAATTAGTTACAAAAACATATCAATATTTTATGATACTCTTGTGGATATTATTCTTTCTGCTTCTCGGTATGAGGCGATGATGGCTCCCGTCACCTGTGGACACCTGTGTAACTTAAAACCTTTAGATGTTACACGCAACACAACAGTTAGTCACGGAACACCTGTCTGCCAGGTTACTTGAAGACACCTCAAAGGATTCACATGATACGCTAACTTACAGCCACCAAGAGCACACAACTGAACAAAAAACTTACAAAGAAAATGTTGTCTTTGCTATGTTTAAAAAGTCTGACAGAAATATGTAAACACACCAAGGTTATAAAGCAAATACTAACACAAGCTAATAAACAGAAAATTGCATAATTCTCTACAGCACCAGAAACCTTTCACAAATAACAAACAATAACAACAACAAGTACAAGAACAACACCTCTACAATAACTACATCAAGGACAAACTATCTTACGTCACTGTAATAAAAGTCCCGGAAAATTACGATGCATCACTGCTTTTGCCCTTGTACAACAACACACTCCTGACAACATTACCTCAATACGATGTCACAATTCCTGTCACAAGCAGAGAGAGAGAGAGACTCTCCCCCCACACATTACATTACACCGTCACGCCTCCACGTCCATACCAATTTTACATTTCTTGTATTTAGAATTTAAAAAAAAAAATTTCACTATCACCCCATCATAACTACCACCATACTACCACTAGCTCTGAGACTCCTCCATCACCACTATCATCACTACCACACCATCACAATATCCATCCCTTCCTCCAACATTATTATCACCACCATCGTCACCATACCTTCAGTGTCTACAGTATCTGGAGCCAAAAGGATATATTCACCACTCGTTTGCTCACAGTATAAAAAGCACCAAGACTCTTATATTCTCCTGACGCACACACCCTCGTATATACAAACGATAATAATACTCCACGTACTAATTATTATTATGAAAGGCTGCAGGAACAATTTTTCAGTGACTTAAGTTGTATTTTTCTCAGCTGTGTGTAAGACTGCTTACAAGATTAACTTCATTACGTGTTGTCTGATAAATTCTCATAGTAATTCCCGTTACTGGTGGTGAAGTGTGTGACCTTAACATCTCTCGGTTACGGTATTTTAACCTTTAAGAGTTGGGTTTGACCCTTTTTAGTATCTAACAGGGTCACTATAGTGTACCCATATTTGTGAAGTGGGGTACATCATCAGTCCTTTACCGTACTGTACTGTACTGTATATGGAAACACCTCCTTCCTCCAGTACTGTAACACATTTCCCTCAAGTACTGTAACCATCCTTCCCTCCAGGACTGTAACCACCTCCTTCCATAAGTAACATACTCCTTCCCTCCAGGACTGTAACATACTCCTTCCCTCCAGTACTGTAACACACTCCTTCCCTCCAGTACTGTAACACACTCCTTCCCTCCAGAACTGTAAAACCTCCTTCCTCCAGTATGTACCACTCCTTCCTCCAGGACTGTAACACTCCTTAGTACTGTAACTACTCCTTCCCTCCAGGACTGTAACATACTCCTTCCCTCCAGGACTGTAACACCTCCTTCCCTCAGGACTGTATACTATTCCCTCCAGTACTGTAACACTCCTTCCTCCAGGACTGTAACCTCCTTCCCTCCGGGACTGTCCTCCTTCCCTCAGTGCTGTAACACTCCTTCCCTCAGGACTGTAAACACTCCTTCCCTCAGGACTGTAACACACTTCCCTCCAGGACTGTAACACACTCCTTCCCTCAGTAATGTTTTGTTTCTTGTTTTAAACCGCCAAACCGGGAAACGGGAGGCGGTGGGAGATCCATCCCATGACCCTGGGGATTATGTAAGGACTGTCTTGAGAGTGGCCAGGGAGGGAGGGAGGAGAGGGAGGGAGGGAGGGAGGAGGAAGGTAGGCAGGGAGTGAGGGAGAGGGAAGGTGAGCAGGGAGTGAGGTAGGTGAGGTTGGGCCGTAGTTCCCTCCCTCACCAGCAAAAAGGTGAGGAGGATGCCCAGGGGCGACGTGGGGATCATTTGTCGGCTCCTGTCACTGTCCTCGTCCTTGCCTCTTTCCATAGAAAAAGGAAGTCACTCTCCCTACTTCTCACCCAGACAATTGATTTACGGGGGGTATATCTGCCTGACCTTCACCTAACCCCTTTTCCTTTTACTAAGCGTCCATAGCGAATAACGATTGAAGCGTTTGATTTAATCTTTGCAAACATTCGTCTGACCTTTCTCATTAACACGATCATGCGAAAATTATGACGTGAAAAAATCAAATCGAATTTCCGGAATAATAGCATTAAAAACATCAAGTGCCACTTCCGGACTATTTTCCACGGTCGGTTGGCTGTGGAGGTTGATGATAGGTCACCTTGACGCCAAGATTCACTGTCTATTGGTATAATATAATGTATAGCAGTACAGCTGTGTGGGACGCTTTCCCTCACCCTGAGTTGAATTATAATTCCTCTGCTAACAAACACCAACTACAAATAAAAAACACGTTTCCCCTGAACTTCAACTTTGTTTTTAGGATATAATGTAAGGACCGACTTTGCCATTGGGCTTGGACTCGTGGAAGGAAAGGAGTTTTAACAGTTCTGATTAGTGTATATTTTGGGTTCACTCTAGAAATGGAGTTATGCATCATACATTATTTTCGGGATTATGAAAGGTAATAAATACTCATTAATAATTCATGTCTTTCAGTATCCCTACAGAGATATGTGTAGTGTGTTAGTGTGATGGTGACAAGCAACCTGAAGCATCCTCTCCAACCTGTCATGTGTTGTACAGCTGTTTACATCATAGTCAAGGCGTCAAGTTGTTGCTTTACTGGACTCTTGTTGTTTAGTCTGTACTGTACTGTATGTCAATATAATTTTGGTTCATATTTGATCAATATAATTCCAAAATCATTATTATTTTGTAGCTTAACAAGTAAACACCTACAAAGTTTCAACAAGATCAAAATACCCGTTTGTTTGATATTATAACACACACACACACACACACACACACACACACACACACACACACACACACACACACACACTCCCAGGCAGATAATGTTTAATGATGTTTTCGTGTACAACCTTTACCCAGAGTATGAATGTATTATAATACAAGAGTGGAGACTCCTTCACCTTCCTCAGCATCAGTAGTATTGGTTTACCTCGTAAAAGGAAAGAACAAAAGGACAATGTTTTAGCTTACGAAGAAAAACTCGCCGAGGTGAAGTAAAGATGTTCCTGATTAGCAGAGCGACGGAAAAAATTAAAGTGGGTCTCATAGGCCTGCATCACGGTTAAAGACATAAACGTTGCCACATACACCAACTTGCATTGTTTACAGATAAAGTATAGCACCACAAGCGCCTGGGGGCTGCCTGGTCATTACAAAGGTACAGACACAAGCCAACGCCAACAAACGCAGACCTTAGACGCCACTGACAGTCGGAGGAGGCCAGGCACGAGGCCCTCAACCCTGACTGCTTCCGTGCTCTCTCGTGTTTGTTTGGGAGCCTCAAGATGCTCTCCTTTCCACTCTCGGCCATGACTTTATTGTCTATTCTGTCAACAATGATTTTTTTTTCTTCGGCAGCTTTCTCCTATTTTTGTAGCGAAGAATAAAAAAATATATTTCTTATAAACAAACTGAGAAAAATATGCTTTTAGATCACAAGGAAAAAGAAAATATCACAGATTCCCACATACACAAGACTCTCTCCCTCGTGCTTCATTTTTTCATCAGATTTTTTTCCCCTGGTCGATGAGCACGGTAACTTGTGCTCGCTCAACGTTGCTTTGGTCGTTGTTTACTTGCAATGTTCACGTGGCAGAGGTTGTAAACTTTGTTGCCTTTGTTAGTGTATGAGACTGCAGGAACCTTAGCAGTGCAGGGAAACTTAACTGTCAACATTCAGGAGAAATGAGACCATCACCAGCTGAGAGACAGGAACTATCACCATCTGGGAGACAGGAACCAAATAATAACCAAAATAGAACAGGTCAGAAGTATGTATTAAAGCATCATACAGTTCATCGTGTGACTCCTGACCCATGACTTGTCAAGCCATGAAGTAACGAGCTTCTCATCAAATTACCCGCCTGACTCAGGTGACACACGAGCACCTGTCAGCAGGTGTTGAGACGAGGGAGGAGGCGGGGAAGATAACAAGACCAGCTGGGATTTACTCTGGCGGGTGACGACAAATTCCTCCATTGCAGCGCACTAACACTCTTAACATTCCTTCTTTGAGGCAGGGTGTGGGTGTAGTCCCTCGTCTTCGGTGTGCGGGTGTGACTTTTCCCTCGCCCTGCGGTATGGCTATAACCTAACCCTGAGGCAGGTAGATGGGGGCCACTTTGTACTGTGTAATTTATGCTACCTCATCTCTACAGTGTGTGGCTGTACCTCCCATCTTCAGTGCGTGACTGTACCCCAACCCTATACAGTGTGTGGCTGTGTCGTGTAGTGTGAAGGAGGTATCCCAACCTAGTGTAGATACAAAGAATAATCATCATTTTTTAAACGCCATGAACCTCTCAGTTTATTGCAGTCCCAGGGGAGAAGATTTAACAAAGGGTTTAAGGGCTATGGACCTGTCACTTACTGCGAGAGTCGTCACACAAACCGTGACTACTACAGAAGTTTCAAGTGCAGTAATGTGTCAGTTCTGTAACTTCTGTTTACTTTACCACTATATAATAAGTTCTTGCTAGCAGTCTTGTTCCCTTCAATACACCGTGTCATGCCTTAAAGTGTGAGTTACAGTACTGAGTGTGAAGGTGGCAGGCAAGGGTGGCGGGGAGCGTGGGGTGGTGTTTGGGTCGCCGCCGCCGAGCGTGTTGCAGCGCACATGATCTTTTGCTGCGGGCGCCGCTGGTAATGGCGGGCTGGTGCCGGGGGCGGGCTTAGCCGCTCCCCCTGCAAACGTGGTCGGCCCTGCAACACAGCCCGCTGCACCACCACCACCCTCTCTGTCCCTTATACTATTACTATCCTCATCCTACACCTCACATCCTCCTCACCGTCCCCATAATGTGGTCTATTTTCCCAATGGTGAGCGTCCCCGGGCGAGAGTGGGAGGGAGACTGCAGGTGGCGGGAGGTGTCTGGCACAGGGTTCTCGCCCGCCCGCCCAAACACCACAAAAAATGGCGCGCACGGCCTCTTGATCATTAATCACGCCACATACCCATGGTGACCCTTCTGCCTCACTGTAAACTTTTCACTGCTTGATTGACACACCTTTATCTTCAGTCATACAGAGCTCACTTGTTTCATCGCTGAACGCTGTCACACAAGTCACCTAAAAAAAGATTTCGGTGGGCCGCTTGCAAGCTGTGGCTGGGTCTGCACCAACCTATCACAGGGTGGGAGGGACGAGGCGGGACACGGACGATCTTGCCAACTGCACTGCAACCTGCATGCTGCACACTCTCCCGGGTACCCATGCGAAACTCCACATGTACAAGCGCGTAATAACTGTAGTAGTGACTGTAGTAGCGAAATACATCCCAAATAGGACTGAGCTGATGACTCTGGCCAGGTGACGCTAAAGACAGGTGTTAGCAGCACACGCTAATAATAAACTCTATATTTTACCTTCAGGTGAAAAAAAAATAAATGAAGTGTCTTGGATGGAAAAATTAACAAATTAGCTTAGATGTCTAGGTTACAATTCCTGTCAAAAACAAATATATTTAGAAAATCCTGTACAATTAGTGTCATCATAGTTTCCAGGCAGCCTCGTACCGACTCTACATGCTACGACGACTTAGGTCACTTGGGGCACCCACGCCAGAGCTGAGGACTATCTACAACGCCTTTATTCTCCCCAAACTAACGTATGCGTCACCAGCCTGGTCGTCTTCTCTCAACTCTACCCAACAACGTCAGCTAGAGAAGGTGCAGAAAAGGGCCTGCAGAATCATGCTCGGCGCAGACTACTCCGGCTACAAAACGCTCTCTCCACCCTGGAAATGCCATCCCTCAGTGACCTCCACCACCAAGCACTAGCAAGGTTTGGCAGTGGACTACTACATCCATCATTGCTTACCTCCTGCCACCGGCAGTCCCCCCCACCTCGTGCAGTCCAACAATACAATAAAATTCAGCCCATAGAGCCCGCACCGATAGATATAAGAATAGCACCATCCCATCTATTGTTAAAATAATAAACAACTCCTGATTTATGTACTGTACAGCCCTGTAAATGTATTCAACGCATATCATTATGTCTAAATCAAATGCAAGTTTGTAAATTTTCAACCACCGGCTGCAACTCTATTAATAAACCGTTTATTAATAATAATATTATTATTATTATTACACACAAAAAACTTTCGAATTTAGAAAGTGTGTGATGACCTAACCAATAAACGGAAGCAATGTTCTTTTTTTTTCTACACCCAAGAATATACTGTAGTCTGACCTCAGCAAGAGCTGTCTTGAATTAATGTCATTGTTGGTAGTGTTGGGGTAAGACTTCATCATCATCATCATCATCATCATCCTTCTCATTGCACGCTTATTCCACATATAATTATTCCCATCCCACATAATATACACATTCTAGTCTGTCTGTCTAATCTTAAGAATAAAAATATATACAGTTTCAGGATGTTGCTGTGTTAAGAGTCTGGAGTACAAGTCTGAAAAAAGAGGAATATTTTCCCCACTGACCAGCTACTGAGGGAATCACTGCGTGCTCTCTCTTTCTTTACAAGCGTACATGTGTGTGTGTGTGTGTGTGTGTGTGTGTGCGCGCGCTTTAATCTGTTCATTACACAAACGTCTTGAATTCAGAACAATATGGCTTCTTTGTGGTCTCGTATCAAAGTATTTGTCGTGGTTGAGTCGACGTTTTGGTCACATCTCCTAGAAAGTAAAATCCACGCGTTAAAATGTGTTGGAAAATACGCTCGGGCAACAAAAATGAGTTCCTGTACCGCTGTAGTTATATATATCATATGGTAGAGTTTTAACACGGTAGCAGTGTTGAAGCAGGGAACATCTCAGAACAAGACTGCCGGATATGAAGACGTCATGAAACAATAATGCCAGCGAGAAGACAGCAGGCAGGAGGCAGGATTTCCGCCCCGCCTCCGTACTCCACTGTTCCTCGGAGCTCCTCCTAAGGACTCTCTCATTTCTCGATAGACCAGAAAAAAAACAAGGGTGACATCAATTACTCCAAGAAATTAATAGAAAGACATAAAGGGGAGTTTTTCTTAGAAATATTACTTTGATGTATTATTAAAGCGTTTTTATATTTAGTAATAACTTGGGCCTACATAAAGAGATTAACTAAGACATTTTCTTATACGATGGATCTTTTGTTTGATGAAAATCGTTTTTATGTCTTTAAAGTTTTGAATATCAATAATAAATAAAGTGTAGTTTATTTATCCAACGGTTCTCTCATATATAAATAAGAGGACAAGTACACAGAAGTTGTTGCCAATTTTGACTTCTGACCTTATGACCTCAACACATAATAAAGATATCTAAATTTAATCTACTGTATTTATTTTAACGGTGATAAATATTCTTGTGAAGTTTCCGCAAAATATTTCCATTGATACAAGAGTTATGTCCCGGACAAGGAAAAACTTACTGACAGACCAACACAGTTAACAGATCCATACCACAACAAGTTGGTTTTGTAGCGAGTCCAAGAACACAAAGGGATTTCTTAATGAACATCTCTTGAGCAAACTAAAAATAAAATGAACAGTCATGTCTCATTCATCGGTCACGGATATATTGAAAAATTTAACGTGTTTCATCTAACAATACAGGGCTGTGCTAAAATGATATTTACATACACTGAAAAAAAACGAACGTCTTGAGTTTCTTTTATAACAAAGGTGCAAAAAGGCAACAGAGGTTTTTTTACCCAGTATTACTCGGGAATTAAAAAAAAAAGTAAATTTTATCAGGAATTGTTCTTCTTGTAGCATTATCATACCAGCTGTTAACATTTTGTACAGGGTGTGTGACCAGCGAGCAGCGATATGTGACTGCCGCTGTCGACATCAGAACACCCCACGAAGAGGTTATTAGTTTTAAATTCATCAATTTGGTTTGAAGTACACTAGAAATTATATATATAGTATTTCTTCTGTATGCTATGGCACACAACGGCACTAACCTCTCCGTCCCGAACTATGGTATCGTGAGCAACTTAATTCGTCAGAAACTCCGATATAAACTTTACTGGTGGAGTCGACGTTATCACACTTTTTAAAATGTTCAATATCCACCAGGAATGCTACATTAATGTGAGTGTTCCAATGTTCAGGTGTACCAAGTTGTATTGTTTTGTGTGTTAGTAACTGCGTGAGAAATGGGTTTTTACCACCTGTGAACGAGAACGAGTTATAGCTTTGTTGTTTCCTCCCACATGATAATTTCCCCTTTTTTTAATATCGTGAGCATTGTGATATAAATGAAACTATAAAAATGGTAAGCGAGAAGTCAATCTCACCTGGCTGACGTTAACTACTTCAGATCAAGTTATGCCTTGTGTATTGAGACACGAGCGCTGCTCAGAGTCGCTGAGTCTCATCATGGTCTAAACACATCATTTAGTTAAAGGTGTCATGACAGACACCACAATAATTGTCTGGACGCTGTGATACCTGTGTGACCACCAGTGTCATGTAGAAGATGGCAAACAGCCTTCTGTTCACTGTTGATGACAACACTTGTCAGAGGCAATACGCGTAATGTCTAGGTGGGCGGTAAAGCAAGAGGGGCGGGGCGGGGCAGGGCAGGTGGAGGCGAGCCTGGTGGTCCTGTCATGACGCCCGCCAGTCACCATCATGTGATACCCACTGTGAGAAAAAAGTAATACATTGAAAATACATGTAGCATTTGTGGTGGTGGCTCTCAGCTGTTGTCATGACAGTTCAGAACCTCACCGTGAGAGCGTTGATGATGCCAGCTGCTGCACAGAGATACACATGCACACGCTCATACACACACACACACACACTTAGACACGCATAAATATACAGTCATGCAATAATACACGCACACGTTCCGCGGGCGGGCCTCCTCTCCACCACCTTAGCCCTGTCCTTTGCTCTTGACAGTGAACGTTCGCAGCAGTTGTTGTACTCTACCACTGGCAGTAAGGCTCTTTCTCTATGTAGTTGCTTAGACAAACTTCTCGAGAATAACACTGTAAGCTTCACTTAAAGGTCATCAGGCAAACAGATATAAACTGCTATAAAATAGAAGGACTATCAGTGACGTTTCTGAACATAAATATGAAAGATAGATAATAAAGGCTGGATGATCTAGTCGGCCAAGCCGTATATCAACCATGCTATGTACTTATAATAGAGTTTACTGTAGCGCTGCAGGAAACATATACCTAAATGCATCTTTTTATATAGCAGTGCAGTATGTAGCTAACGTGCAAACATTTATATATACAGTACATGTATTAATATGTGTGTAAACTCGATTATGATCACTGAAATGCGCGTTTTTTGTCCCGCAGAACAGTACGTATATACAAGCTGAACAGGTGGCATAGAGGACATATATACTCAGTACATACAACAATGACTGGTGTAATTCTCCACTGGGAATATACACGCACAACACTTTACCAGTATCAGCAGAAACTATTCACAGGTAAACTGACAGCGGGGATCGGTAGCTGGGGATTCACACCACTCCACATCCTGTCCAGTTCTCTATTCCACATCCTACCCACCACTCTATTCCACATCCTACTCACCACTCTATTCCACATCCTACTCACCACTCTATTCCACATTCTCCCCACTACTCAACATCCTTCCAATACTCCATCCTCCCTACTACTCCACATCCTCCCCACTACTCCAGTCCACATCCTCATCACACCACTCCACATCTCACTCCTACATATTGGTAGTTATCACCTACAAACATGAGTACTAATAAACAGGAAAAAATAAAAATATAGAAACGTATTAAATCGTAAATCAATACCAGACATTTAGTTATTTTTTCCCCTTCTCGGTAAAACACTGACGGTAAGAAATAGAAACATACATCCAAATTATGTTTTATTTGTGTCATGATAAAATGTATTAGTGATGTGTATAGTGAAAATGGCGGGGGTATTAAAGATAAGCTTAGTTTTGTTAAGGTCACAAGCCAAAGTTCTTCTCTTGGCTGTTTGTCGTTCGTTCATATGCAAGTTTTTTTTCGTAAATAATATAACAGTAGAATTTTAGCATACTCTTTTTAGATGTTTTTTTTTTTTAGTTACTTGTAAATATGAATAAAACAAAGAATAACGATGACTCATGGTGACCTTAATCTTACACATGAACGTAATTCTGTATATAGTAAGTTAATAAGTCATAGGTGGGTTTAATGTAATATGTAGTTATCGTCGTTGAAATTGTGGAATATTAGTGAATAATTTCCTCGTATTGCCCGCCCGTCTTTGTAACCTTGAGACGCACCTTAGTTTCAATAGTGTAGCCATCACCTGTCAGCGTCATCCACACATACAGCGCTTGAGGGACACGGTTGGCAGACTCCTCACACATACATACACACAGTCCTCATCATTCCTTCACTGCTCACACCAACACAGCAATACTGATACACGCCCTTCATTAATCCCAAGCTCTGTCTCTCTCCCATATTCAGATGTTAACAACTACAAGAAAAATAGACAATACTGACACAATTTACATATTGGATATATATATATATATATATATATATATATATATATATATATATATATATATATATATATATATATATATATATATATATATATATATATATTTCATGTAGATCCACAATGAAAACGTGGATAAGATAAATCTTGATAAAATCCACGGAAGAAACGGAGCACCTTAGCTTTCGTCTTTGTTCAAGTTGCCTCTGAAGATGTCTTGAATAAGACAAAGCTAAGGTGCCTCCGTTGCTTCCCCGTGTGTTATCTATATATATATAATATATATATATATATATATATATATATATATATATATATATATATATATATATATGAGTAATATATAATGAATGATTCCTGAACAATTTCTTTTTTTTTTCTTTAATGCTTCATAATGGTGATTAATTCGAGCACAGCAGGTGAAGGTAATTACGAGTAAGTAATAAATTAATAGAAAGTGTATCACAGACAACTATAGCTCCTTGAAGAGGAATATCTGAAATAATATAAATGCCAGCGGTCAGGATATACCTAATTACCACTGGTCCCCTTAACTATTGGGGGTAGGTACCGTTTCTACAGGTGATTTTTTTCTTGCATGAGAACCACCTACGAAAAAAATAACGCTGGTCATAATTATATCACCATTTCGGATTGGATTCGTTATGGCATATGATAACCCACTCCCTCAAACACCGGGAGAGATCACATCCAGGATATTATTGATGATGGTAATAGTCCACCTACCTACACCCGACCCTCAGGCCCCTAAAGGTGGAGGCTGTTTATGGACATCCCGCCAGTCCAGCAATCACGCCCATAGATCGTTCACTGTACCGCTGCGTCAGGGGATACACCACAGGGATACCGGACAACTCATTAACTGCATCTCAGATCAGGTTCATCAAATTGATTTATATTCAGGTTCAGAATCATTGATGGATATTATGGTTTGAATGGCGCAAAGGAACTCGCTGTTAGTTCCACCCTTCCTTGCTGTACCCTGCCCTGCCCTGCCCTGCCCTGCCCTGCCCTGCCCTGCCCAAGCATTGTGCACCTATCATACCACAGGCCAACTGATAAACACTAATGAACCGGTGACCAGATTGAAGATTGTTCTTTGATGACAAAACCAAAATTTACTTACACTATCCGTCGTTAACTAAATACACTAAGTGAGGCTAAGTTAGACTTGTTTTGGTTTAAAATGGTTAGAATCAGTTGTTGACTCTACCAATTTAAACCGTATAATTGTTGCTATGTCCTTAGATAATTTTGATTCCTTTAAAATCCAATTTCGATGAAGTTTAAATTGTTGAATAATTTGACCTATAAAGACCGACATACAATTGTATATGGAAGTCCGGCGCTATATTGCCTGATGAGATAATTATATATATATATATATATATATATATATATATATATATATATATATATATATATATATATATATATATATATATATAAATAGTAATAAATGTCATGTTTAAAGTCAGGGGTTTAATAATTATTATTTTTACCTTCTAACATCTAATATAAGTTAATATGATGCTTACAAGAGGTGGTGCAAGGGCTGACGTCCTTCCTGAGGCGGCAGATTCTATCCTTAAGTTACCACACACTTCCCACCACTGCTGGTCCTTAAACCTTCACTAAGACATATCAGCACTAATCTTACTCAGATCAAATTATACTCAAGGCTCTTAATTCACAGGACTGTTTCCTTTACGTCCCTAAACACTGACCACAATGTTGTCACAAATACGATGTGTATCTGTCACCACTGGATAGGGCTTACTACACACACATGACACTATCACCGTTCACACTGTCAAGCTGTGGCTGCTGTATCTCGCTCAGGTATGCAATTTTTCCAAGGTGTAGCAGTGCTGTTTCTCGCTACAACCACTGAAAGCTTTTCAAATAGTATCACTAGACTTATTTACAAATGCCCTTTTCACTGCAAGAAACAGGGGGAAATATTCATTCACTGCTGAGTTAAAAATATATATGTTTCGGTAAACTTCCAAGAATGCAACAAAGGAACAGAGAATTAATTCTCTATAGTGGTAATGACAGTGCGGCCACAAATACTGTACAATAAATAGCACAAATTAAAAAAGGTGCAACAATGTTTATTCTTGGATAATCATGTCAGGAAGTCATTTCAGGAAGCGTACAAACTGCGGTTGTGTGAGGCAGAGGTGCCGTGGGCCGTACACCTGCGCCCGTAGACCCAGCGTCCTCCTCTATCACGACTCAGTATATTTTGGATGACACTATAGTGTGATGGTGGTGAGGGGCAGGGCGGGTCTTAGAGCTGCAGGGAAGTTACAGTGTTGTGGAGGTGATGGTAGGGTGACGCGAGGCGAGGCTGGCGATGGCGAGGGTGTTGTGTGCGGCACTGTGGCGAGGGTAGTACACGCGCAGCCCTACCCACTGGCACCACCACACTGCCTGTCGGGCACCCAACACTCCCATGCCCCCCCCTCCCCGCCTTCCCGCCTACCAGCCCTCACGCCTACGTTGCTTCACGCCCATATTGTCTCACGCCCACGCTGTATCATGCTCACCCCATTCCCTCTATGCCTCATGCCCATGTTAACTCATGTCCACATTGCCTCATACCCATGTTCCGTCACGCTGCATCTCACTCACTGTGCCTAACACACAGTTTGGCTCCTATCCACTCTACCTCACACCCACTCTACTTCACACCCACTCTACCTCACACCCACTCTACCTCACACCCACTCTACTTCACACCCACTCTACCTCACACCCACTCTACCTCACACCCACTTAACTTCACACCCACTCTACCTCACACCCACTCTACTTCACACCCACTCTACCTCACACCCACTCTACCTCCTCACCCACTCTACTTCACACCCACTCTCCTCACACATTCTGCCTCACCATCTAATTACCACCTGGGCCATCTAGAAACACCATATACAACCACCTGGACCATCTAGCTACCACCTGGGCCATCTAAGGACGCTCGTCACGTAGGCAGCGGTAACGTTCTGGAGAAGTTTCGTCCATTCTTGGGTAAAGTTCTGACTAAACTTTTGGGTATGGTGGTGGTGGTGTCAGCGTGGTGGTGGTGGTGTCAAGAGTGGTGATGGTGTCAAGAGTGGTGGTGGTGTCAAGAGTGGTGGTGGTGTCAGTGGTGGTGTCAAGTGGTGATGGTGTCAAGGGGTGGTGGTGGTGTCAGCTGTGGTGGTGTCAGCGTGGTGGTGGTGTCAAGAGTGGTGGTGGTGGTGTCAGCGTGGTGGTGGTGTCAGCGTGGTGGTGGTGTCAAGAGTGGTGGTGGTGGTGATGATGTCTTGCCTGTACTTCCCTATGAACTGCTGTTGTGCCTCAGAGTGTAAACTGGACACAAGCTGAATTATGTTGTCATGTACCGAGTGTTTGTCGTATAGGAGTATGAGATATCACACACCATGCTAAATAATGGAGGGAATTTATTTATATTATTATTACTAAGATAACATATATTTGGTTCAGTAATTAAATATATAATAAATGCTTCAACAAACACTAATTGATAAAGGTTGGTTGGTTGGGAAACTGGTATTTATACACAATAGTAATAATTTTATTTTACTCATATTGTTCACCACGCCCCCTCCCCCATTTCGTCTCCAGGTGTCGCGCGAAAGTGTGCATTGAACGTCTCACTACATATTATTCTCTTGTTTAGTAAGAGACAGGTGAACCGTCCAGTGTTTGGCACCTGACTACAGAAACAGTGAGTGTCGTGCTGTATTATCACAACAACAGAAGCAGGAATAGTGCTACCGCAGCAGCTGTAGAAGTGGCACGAGCAGGAACAGCAGCAAGAGAAGCAGAAGCACTAACAACAGCAAGAGAAGCAGAAGCAGGATCAGCAACAAGAGAAGCAAAATCAGGAACAGCAGCAAGGGAAGCAAAAACGGGAACAGCTGCAAGAGAAGCAGAAGCAGGAATAGCAACAAGAGAAGCAGAAGCAGGAACAGCAGCATCAGGAGGACAAGAGCCTAGGGGCAGTGTGGTCAGAGTCCCATGGGAGGCCAAGTTATGAAACTGGACCAGGCCAGGTGTGAGGGGGGCTGGCCAGGCGTGTGAGGGTGACTGGCCAGGCGTGTGAGGGTGACTGGCCAGGCGTGTGAGGGTGACTGGCCAGGCGTGTGAGGGTGACTCGCCAGGCGTGTGAGGGTGACTGACCGGGCGTGTGATGGTGACTAACCGGGCGTGTGAGGGTGACTGGCCAGGCGTGTGAGGGTGACTGGCCAGGCGTGTGAGGGTGACTGGCCAGGCGTGTGAGGGTGACTGGCCAGGCGTGTGAGGGTGACTCGCCAGGCGTGTGAGGGTGACTGACCGGGCGTGTGATGGTGACTAACCGGGCGTGTGAGGGTGACTGGCCAGGCGTGTGAGGGTGACTGGCCAGGCGTGTGATGGTGACTGGTTGGGCGTGTGCAGGCTAAAGGTACTATGGCCCAGTAACCAAACTTTTATATGTACAAATATAACTAATACCCCAACTGGCAGAAACCTTTACCACACAGTACCTGAGATTAGGTTAGGTTGAGTTTGAGGGTTAGGTTAGGTTAGGTACTTTTTGAGGTTATGATCAGGGACGATGGCAGATTGTGATTGTGGTGAAGGCGAGGGAGGACCTTGTGGTACAGACGCTAGCGACATAGGACCTACAACAATGTCGTTACTTAAGCGAGAGTAACAAGCCCAGCAGGAAGTTCATTTTCGTGATGAGACAACTTTGGTGTAAGAGGGTGACATCCTTCATCGTGGCCGGCCTGCTCGTACACACACACACACACACACACACACACACACAAAAAAAAAAGTTCGACAAAAAATTACGACATTAGCGCGGCAATTTTTCCCCAGCTGAGCCTCCGCCGCCGTCTCACAGGTACCGCCGGAGACACTAACGTCTCTTCTCATTTGCTAGTGAAGGGCATTTCCAAGATAGATGTGCGCCAGAGAGAGTGATGAATGTCCCCTGGTGGGCGTGTGTACCCCGCCCACCTTGACACGCCCATCCTACACCCTCGGCAGCTCCAGCCACGGGGGTTAAAGGCGGCCGTGCAAGAAGAACCTCAGGCACGTCCTGCCATGACGCACACTGAAAGGATTGACGGAGTTTCTAGTAGTCACCAATCCCCCTGGGCCTCAGTGTAAGTCATATGTAGATTTTCCTATAAACATTACTCACTCTACTGTGTTTCTAGAACATTATATTCAGAGGGTCAAAGAAAAGCCACATATTTCCGTCTTGCCCAGAGTCACATGTCTCATTTGGTCCATCCATCTGGCTCTTGGTCTCCCTCCGGCCACACCCCTCTCCCCTCACTCTCATTAATTCCTCCAGTCGCTCTACTCACAATACCAGATCTTTTAGAACCACATATCTAACTCGGAAATTATTTATCATGATTGTCACTTCATCAGCTAAACCCTCATTCAACATCATCATCATTTTGAAAGCTTTTGTAATACTTTCAGCCAAACTTATTATACGATATTTTGGTAAGGCTTGGTTCAGTACCCTTTGCAGGAGGTAAAGCTTGAAAATCAGTGGTCTTTATTTACATATATATATATATATATATATATATATATATATATATATATATATATATATATATATATATATATATATATATATATATATAAAACAAGCAAAGCCAAGTGTAATGTGGGTTAAGTTATGCTATAATTATCTATATTAACGAAACAGATACTCGTACCTTAGAATAAGTTGCGTAAAGTTTGGTTAGATTCAGAAACGCGATTTTCATATCACTGAATTCCAACACACTGCTATCACCAGTCTGCTACAATATCTGACGCCAACATAACACAGCACACGACACATCATCATTAGTTCTATATAAGGCGACGCAACACTTCAGACACACCTCCTTCAGTCACTTCAATCACACAGGATCACTCCCAGCCATCCTCCTTCGGCGTCCCGGCAGGCCCTTCTGTGTTTACCTCTTACTTCGTTAATTGCTATTACTCAAACACTCAGTCATCAGTCTATTTGAATATTCAGTTCCTGCAGTTCCACATGTCGACCCTTCCAACTCTACATTTCAGCAACAGGTATCATTAAATTCGTCAGTGTTAGATGCTATACTGATGCTTATGTTGACGTCACACTGTCTGGTAACTGAGGATCATTAACTAAAATACTGCGTTCAACCACTCCTCTAACTCTCAAGCTGCGGTCACTCATCAACCATTACTGGAATTCGCAGAGATAAACAGTACCAACATTTCATTATCTCTTGTCCACCTCTCATTTGTTTTCTCAAAGACAAGTAATTACGTATTGTGTCAACGGCTGAGGAAACATACCGGAATATTGTTGCAGCAATTAGTTTAAGGGTGGATCAAGACCGGACCTCGTAGCACATGGCAACATTAATTACCAGCCAACAACTCCTTAGTGTGATTGTTTCTGGTTACCTTGACTGACTTCATCGCCTACAGTCATCGAGAAACAATCAGGAGAAAGTGATGGAGACGGGTGTAATAACCTGACGGTGGGCTGTGTGTGTGTGTGTGTGTGTGTGTGTGTGTGTGTGTGTGTGTGTGTGTGTGTGTGTGAAATAAAGGAGAGAAAGGAGTAAACAGACTTCTTATATAATCTACCACAACCAGATGCCTCAAATACAGAACCAACGATTCATAATGTACACTAGAAGAAGGGTTTTTAAGAGAGGAATATGGAGGTGTTTAATACGCTCCAAAATATTACGATTACTCTTTTTAAAATCGGGTTAAAAAACATAACCTTTGGCTCGTATATCCCACTGTCTGAATGACGTCACACTAGGCATTAGTGTTTAAACTGATGGACTTAACCCTCCCCCCCATCTCTTTTACCACTTCTATAATAGCAATTACTTGTGTATAGTTTTTTCTTCAAATCTTCACTACTTTTAACCTATCTTCATGTTGCAGTCTTACCCTCATTCCACATGTAACAACCCTTTCTTCCAAGCTATGTATCACTTCTTAATCATCTACACACCGAACATCAAAAACTTCAGGATTAACTTCTTCCTTGACCTACTCATCACTTCAGTCATTCACGTACTCTAAGAATAATTTTTAAGATGTAATGACCCCCCTTGTCGAACACCTCTCCCCACACATCCATCCATCCTGGCTGAAACACGGCCTAAACACAGCTCTGATGGCCTGCTCTTCTTCTAAGCTCTTCAGGAATTCCTCTAGCGTACCATCAACGCCTTTACCTTCTTAAAACTCAGATCATTCATTTCCGTGTGGCTTTCGTGCTCTAGGTGATGTCATAATGCTATATATTTCATTTACTATTTACACACTATTTTCTTTCTTTCTATTAGATTTTCCATCTTTACTATACGAGTCTTCGGTGTCTTCTTTCCCCTAGTTCTTGATTCGACTTGATTCAGACAACAACTCTCTATTGCTATCGTTAACTGTATACGTCTCCTACTACTATCCTCACTAGTGCTCCTCCTGAAGCCTCTATAACAACATGTAAGGTACGGTAAGGTAAGCCTATTCCACGTGGTGTGAGTCTGGTAGTGTATATAATTCTATACACTTGCTCTGTATTGTCCCTTAAGATTAATATAGAACTGATTCATCCCTTTGCATATCCATAAAGCTCTTTATCTCTCATATTTACATTAACCCTCAAGAAAAATTACGAATCGTATTGCTGAACTCTTGACTCATATTTCACAGCGAGCGACTTGTGGCGGATTTATATGACAGTAACTAATATAACTGGGAGAGGTTTGTCAAGCGATATATTACGAGGAAGTTATTTTATCTACGAGTGTTTTAAACCTTCCAAAATGACTCAGAAAACATAGTACCTAATATCTTCGTTTGGCATTGAAGTTCATGGGTTTTACATATTTACCACGGGTCTAATACCACAATACGATCTCTCGGTATTTTTGGACATAGTTCATCAAAGATCGTAAATATTCTTGTGTTAAACAGTTGGAGGAGGATGGTCGTGAGGCGGCCGTGTGTGGCGTGTTCATTTCAGTAACTTAATCATGGCGGATGAGAATGATTTATGACTGAAGTTTAATACCAGTAAATAAATAAATAAATGAAAAAAACTTGATCTGACTGTGTGTGTGTGTGTGTGTGTGTGTGTGTGTGTGTGTGTGTGTGTGTGTGTGTGTGTGTGTGTGTAGTATGTTACTCTAGGCAAACAGGGAAACAAGATTTTAAAAATTACTCTTGATAAAGTTACCGCACGTGATTAAAATACTCACATTCTAAAGTCATTTCTTGTAATATTAAACAAAAAAAGTAAAGAGACCAAGATTATAACCCTTAAATATCAATACCAATATATTTCTTACCTTGAGTACCACCAGACAATGGCTCTCTCGTCTCACCATTAATGTCTAGGACGGAGGAATACAGGTATTTTTTTTTTTGGTGTGTGTGTGTGTGTGTGTGTGTGTGTGTGTGTGTGTGTGTGTCAGTGAAGGACAGACAATAGTGTGTGGGGAGATGGACCAAGTTAATATGATATCTGGCTGTCGCGTATCGGAGTGTCGAAATTGCTTGATTCCGGTAATGGACTACATATCTACGAGTGGGATTAGCTTGAGGACAGATTGACCATCAGTTAATAGCGTCGCTCTCAGTGGACGATATACACTACCTGAGCTGTGGTGTGTAACTGAGTTATTGCTATCGCCGCGGGGCCCTATAGAAGCCGATATTAATCCCACTCTACCATAGCGATACATCCAAAGAATAATTCATTACTGAGGAAGGTGGGGAGTAAATATAATTGGTGCTTATCCAGCCCGGTGGTAAGTCTTCACGTCTGGGTATCGTCTTATGGTTTAAATGCACCTCATCTATCATATACAAAATATCAAAGACACTCATACAACTTAACTGACTGACTGACTGACTTACTGACTGATTGGCTGACTGACTGACTGACTGATTGACTGGCTGACTGACTGACTGTTTGATTCTCGCTGTGGACGTGAAATACACTACAGATTTGGACACCTTGTTGAGCTGAGTTTAAATATTTATACAGTCTGTTTTGAGATTGACCTAATAATAGTAATAATAATAATAATAATAATAATAATAATAATAATAATAATAATAATAATAATAATAATAATAATATCTTTAAGTTTTATTATGATGAGGAAAAACAAAATATCCCAATACGCCCTTTAACAAAAACCAACACACACACACACACACTGCTCAGAATACGTCGGGGAGGAGGCGGAGGGGGGGGAGAGGTAATGAAGGAGAAGAAGGCAATATTTACTATCAGGAACAAATAGCTGATGCCAGAACCCAGACCTAATAACACTGAGGCGATGATGTATTGAGATAACACCAGCTGCTCGGTGACGTCACGCCAACACCAGCTGCCAAGAGAAGACAGCAACACCAGCTACTCCTTCCTTTTCCCATAGCTAGCAAGTGACGTCACACTAACACCAACTGCCAGGTGACGTCACACTACCACCAGCACTTATAATGAACTTCCCACCTACACCAGCTGCCTATCCGTTGCACTCTTTGGGGTCCGGTGACGTCACAACGACACCCTACAAGCTACAACTTTGCACTGAGTGTTCATGACGTCATACTAACGTCATCAACCCAATTAGAACAAAACTTCATCACATTACGTCTAAATGATATGAGACTAACATAGAGACAACACAAGACATCTCACGAACGACAGACAAGTACAAAAGTAATCCCAGTATGACGCAGTAATTCCAGGGTACTCAACACACCACAGGTAACCGTCAGGACAACACAAGACTGTCCTACTATCTTTCAAAGAAACCTAACCTAACTTAACCTAACCTGACCTAACCTAACTTAACCTGACCTAACTTAACCTAACCTAACCTTACAAGGGTCTATCCTCCTCCTCGCTAACCCATCAGCATTCCTCTTCCTCCTCCTCACTAACCCATCTTCATTCCTCTTCCTCCTCCTCGTTAACCCATCATCATTCCTCTTCCTCCTCCTCGCTAACCCATCTTCATTCCTCTTCCTCCTCGCTAACCCATCTTCATTCCTCTTCCTCCCATCTTCATTCCTCTTCCTCCTCGCCTAACCCATCTTCATTCCTCCTCCTCCTCCTAACCCATCTTCATTCCTCTTCCTCCTCGCTTCATCTTCATTCCTCTTCCTCCTCGCTAACCCATCTTCATTCTCCTCCTCCTCCTCGCTTCAATCCCTATCCATCTTCATTCCTCCTCCTCCTCCTAACCCATCTTCATTCCTCCTCCTCCTCCTAACCCATCATCATTCCTCCTCCCTCCTCTCCTTCCATCTTCATTCCTCCTCCTCCTCGCTAACCCATCTTCATTCCTCCTATTATGTTTATTGTCTCATTAAATCTTCGTTCCTAAATCATCATCCCCAAACAATTCACTATTTCCTCTTATTATCTTTACCCCTCCCATCCCAGTGTGTGTGTTTGTGTGTGTGTGTGTTTGTGAGGTTCTGCAGCTTGCCACAGGCTGCCCCTCTCCACTTTCCCTCGCCTATATACACGCTCCCTCGCTCCGGCCAATCATATTCGCATTAAAAATAAGTTAAGCATCACTTTTCAATATCGGTCTCGTGTCGGCGCCTCCTTATCAAAAATACGAACCAGTTTTTCCAATCAATTCGCCATTCTAAGCATTATGGTGGGGAGGTTGGCAGAGGAAAAACAGGCCACTTGGTTCACTACTACAGATCACGGCTGGCGCGCACACACACACACACACACACACACACTATACCACCTACCACTGTAATTTTGTGTCATTTCATCTCTGTAAACCAAGTTTGTTTTAGTTTGTTTGTTGAAAAATAATAACAGAAGTGCCACGACTTTAATTTTTGTTTAATTTTTCAGTCAAGTGAATAATATTTTTTCTATTTGCTTAAAAAAAACACAAAACAGCTTAAGAACTTCGTGTTATCTTTTTACCTATGTGGTTATTATCATATATGTATACTGTATATGTCATCCTAAACAGGGTTAGGTTAGGTCATGTATTAAATAGCTACGTCACATCACATAAAAATTCATTAGCAAAATAAACTCACTCTGAATCTCTAACACTGACAACAATATACACGAACACTTTATACGAACTGACTCATACTAGCACTCAACCAAAGTGAGGAATATGACCCGAACGCAGATGCCACCATATATATATAAATTTTCCCCACTGGCTTAAAACTGCACACGAGGGGATAACATAACTTTATGCCCAGGAATTATTTTTCTAACTATCGTATATACCCTCTGGTTATTCATGTGATATTGTCTAAACACTTGAGTTAGATAATGAAGATGACGATATGATACTAATATTTCGACCATAAAGTGATACAGTTTATGGACTTGTATTCGAAGTTGTAAATACATAGATTACAATAATATCCAGACGTGTAAAATTACTGTCGCCACACCTGTCTCCTCTGCTTCGTGAAGGAAATTACTAAACGCCGAGGGAAATCAATTGCTTATTTTTGTTTCCTCCTGAAATGTCAAGAGGCGACACACAAAGTCTTCTAATGGATATTGAATCAGAGAGCTTTGAGCCTTTCCTACGAACTCCGAGGAACGAGTGACATATATAAAGAAGTGTAGAGAATAAGCTAATTGAATCTCATATTAAGTCTTGGAATATTACTCAATAAGATGCCTAGAAAATAAATTGTATTATTATTTGTTTTTGTGGGGGTTTTCAATTTGTGGTGTAAGTACTGGCTTTGTTGTATACCTGCCTGTCGATGATGGCTTATGTATGTGTACACCTAGGATTATGAGTGTCTCTGTGTATATATTAAGAGAGAGAGAGAGAGAGAGAGAGAGAGAGAGAGAGAGAGAGAGAGAGAGAGCACACGACGATAACTCTCTGCTGCAAGATGCCACAGTGAAGCGGGAGCTCAGCAGACACCATAAATTGTAAACTATAGCGAGACAAGGCAACCCAACACCAGAAGACGCCAGCGATGTCTCTTTAGAGGTCAGAGGTCATTTGAGGAGACATCAGGCAGGTCAGCTGGCGAGGAGCAGGTCACATGATGCCGTGGATGAAAAGAGATGGTGGGACCAACACACAACTCCAGAGAACCTACTGTACGGTGTCCGATCATGTGTATTTAAGAACCAGGTAAGACAAGAAGTAAACTGTCTAATTAACGTAACGAAAAAACTAAAATGTTAGGTCAGTGTTATTCAGTATCACGTGATTGGTTATTGTAACTTATGTATATAGATAAAGTAAGTGTCAGTTTAATGTTGCTAGGATGATGGGTAAAGTAAGTGCCGGGTATTAAGTACTTAAAGAAAATAAAGTGCCTGGTCAGTGTTATTCAGGAAACGGATGAGCAATCAGGTGAGAACAAGTGAATGTAATCTTAAGTAGAGTCAAGACAACGCTTCTCCAAGATGTTAATCATAAACTCACATAAAATGCCAAATAGAATTAACCAGTGATAGTTATAAAGTGTTTAGCCGAGTTACTCTTTAGCCCTTGAAAAAAATGTTTGGCCCCGCAAGACTCAATAAAAGGCTAAGTTTCACAGACCAAACATCCAACACGACCCATGTCCTAGTATGTTTCTCAGGCCTGACCAAAGCTAATATGAATATGTATGAAAGTTGCCTGGGGTCAAGTGTACCGCCTTGGAGCTACCTGTGGGGTACTTGAACGCTAAAATGGAATAACAAAGAAACAAACAAAACAATCGAGAATGCATTCCATTTTTCATTTAATTTTGTTCACCAAGATGCACAAGAATTAAGTAAACAAACAGAGGCGCGGATTTTCAAAGAATCTAATGCACTATTTTTCCTCTAATCAGAAATGTGTTATTTTATCCTCAGTTAAGGGAAAATTTAACGTTACGTATCTTTGGGAATCTGTAGGGAAGTGAACTTATCTGCCACAGCCTCCCTCTCCTTGTCTCCTGCATCCTGGGATAATGGGTCATATCTCGGCCTGCCAGACAAGAGCTCCTCTACCTCACCGCTCCAGAGGCCCGGTAAGTAGAGGTGACAGGCTGCTGCTGGAGTTCCATTACCGGAGAATAGAGGTCTTTACACCAGAGCAGCAGTAAACAACGCTAACTGCCCACGGGTCATCAAGGTAACACTGGAGGACACTCACCACTCAGGGCCCCTACCACACGGGGGTAGTGGGGAGGTACTGTGAGTAATGCTGTAGACTCGGTGTAGAGTCATCACGGGCACATAGTAATATTAACTCTAATGGGAAGTGACCTCCTTCAGAGATGGTACTAAGTTGCATCACATACTAATATTATTAGATTTAAGGAACTTTTTAGACAAGCGCTAGGTTCAATATCAATAGGTGACATGACATTATACAAGCAAGCAAAATGTAGCTATGCCAATAAACTAGGAGATATCACATAACGGTGAATATACTGTATATGATTTAGTGCTAGAGAAAACTCAAAAGGGAGAACCGTAAAGACAAGTATTAAAAGCAAAACACACACTCATGTACAGAATACATATGTATATGTATTTCAAGTAAGTGTAAATGATATGTGTTTGACAAAGTTTGCAAAACTCAATAAAGCGAGGCAGAGCGCCGTGATATACTGACAGGTTCATCACCCGATATTCCATCCGCACAAGAACCACTCAATAAGTCTAATGGACAGACAGGTATTAAGTTAAACACATAATAAAAACAGCTGTGACAAATTACTGTAAGTTAATACCACTTTGGCTCAAGCGGCATTACCATCAAACTTTATAAAATAATTGTCTATAGGACAACGGGACTTGTGCAAAGAGCATACCCATTAGCGAGATGAAATTATACATCATGACAAAATAAACTCACACGAGATATTATTGTAGAATATGAGACGGGAAAAGTTGCCTCAACCAATACTGAAATACACTGACGGTAGTTTTCCTACAGAATTAATCAATATATTACATTGAGGTGTGGCGGCTGAGTGGATGTAACTCACGTCTTTTCCTTGCGACCACTGGTTCCTCACCCAAGGCACCCCGAGTCGACCCAGTTGTGAATGATTGCCTAACTTTATTTGAAGCAGTGAAGGACATCGAGCGAAGTGCCGTTGTGTCTGATGGATCCACAGGCTTTACAGGTCTCACTTTCATTTACACACACACACATGACCACTCTATGCACACACACGTGACCTCTCCATGCACACACGTGACCACACCATACTCACACACATGACCTCTCAATACACAAACATAACTACTCCATACACACACGTGACTACTCCATACACACAAACGTGGCCACCCCATCCTTACATACAACACGCGACCACTCTATACACACACGTGAACACTCCAAACACACACATGACTTGTCAATGCACACATAACATCTCCGTCGACATATAAACTACCCATGTACACGTAAACTATCTCTGGACACATGATCTCTCCAAGCACACACAAACTAGCTATGCAAATCATCTATCCGCACGTGACCTTCATGAGAACACATCCTCTCCAATGGCACCTGTATGTATGTGTGTGTGTGTGTGTGTGTGTGTGAGAAGGCGACAGACAAGCAACAGACACTGGAGGTGGCGGCGAGCAGGTGCGGCTAAGCAGGCAGGCAGGCAGGCAGACAAGCAGCTCCACCCACTTCCGTAAGGTCAACAAAAACCAGCACCAATTATTGTTTTTCTGGCTCCAGGTTGTGTGTGGCCAGACCCGCCCTTACTACCGGTATTATCAATCACATATTTATTGACTCTCACAAACTAGACGGTCCAGTGTCTTATAATTCGAAGCAACTAATATTACAATTATCAATTACATATGTTGACCTCATTAAATTAGACACTTTATATGAAGGTAATTCGCTATTATAATTATTGATCTCTTAAAACCAGACACTCCAGAGTTTAGGAGTTCGAGAGTTCCATATTATGTTCACTCGACAGACACTGGCTATAGCTACCTATAGTATTCAGTCTGCTAATGGGCCAATTTATTTCAGTGTTTATTACTAAAGCCATGTTTGGGAAATAATTAAAATACATGATGTCTACCAAGTCATGTGCCGGCTTTAAAATCTTTATTACCGGTTAAAAAAAAAAGCGAGATTGGATGACTCGGTTTTCTCCAGGTTTACTTAAATATTAGATTTTGTTTTGCAGGTCTTACTCTGAATGACTAGTTGCTATTAACCGAGAGATAAATAAATATGGCGATTGGGTAATGGAAAGCTTAATGTTTCATCTGGTTCGCTGTCACTATAAACCCTTCTCTCTACAGAACGTGATTGACGGGCCTCGAGGTGTAAGCACAGGCGTTTCAGAAGAGCCCGCTGTTAATGTCTTCCAGTTGAAAGTGCAGCCGTGGTGATTACACATGTCAAGTGTACATGTAACATACCCCATAGGTACAGTCACGGAAATAAGTTGTAGGTTCTCCGTCCCATCCATGAGCCCTGAGACTCATGAACCTGTGAATCCGAGACATCACACATTGTTGGGTTCATAGATGGTGTTGTGTGTGATGTCTCGGATTCACAGGTTCATAAGTCTCAGAGGTTCGTGGAAGGGACGGAGGACTGACAGGACTTTCCTCCGTGACTGTACAGACGGCACTGACCGCCTTACCCAACTGACTACATAAATGGTATTAAGGACAGTGTAGTAAATCAGTATATTTATTCAGGGCACAGTTGGATAAACAGACTGGTGATACTTCCAGATACTTAAAAGGTACAAGAGATTACTCCTGGGTATTGGTCGAGTGCTATTTGGCAAAATATTTGACAAATAATACAATTCATTAACACATAAGACACGAAAATCCTTTGTAATAAACATGTGAGATGGAAAAATTCTGAATTCTTCTTCATATAGCTGATGTCTAATTACTTAAAGTATGCTTAAACTCAACAAATAATTACCAATAATTAAAGTTGCTCTGAATTTAAGCTGTTGGCATAAAAAACTAATGGTAATAACTTTAACAAGGATAATTATATATGTTTTCACATGAAGACATAATTGAGCACTAAGAACAGTCGTAAAAGCTAAATGCAACGTATAATGTAAACGCTATTTCACACAATACAATACTTACTTATGTGAAGTGGCGCAAATTAATGGCCAGAAGCTATGATACACGGGACAAAACCAAGAGGTGTGGTACACAACAGCGGATATGGTACAGTACACGGTGCAATGGAGAGAAGACACTAGAATACACCCTATACTTGTCTACTGACACTTGTTACCTTCTGAGGTGTCTGTTACGAAAACCTGACCACGGTGCACCTCTACTGTCACCCTTTGTCTTTAAAAATTCAATGCGTGGTAAACACATGAAAAATCATCATTAAGCACTACCTAACTAACACGTAAAAGAACTCAATCAGAAGCTAACAGTACACAATTATAACTTCAAGATCCCTTATCACAACATAAGCTTAAAAGAATGACCGAAAGTAACTTTGTCAAGCAAGTCAATGAAAGAAGATGGCTAAAGTCTTCAAAATTATAACAAAAAAGATATAAGGAGAGTTGATTCCAGCGTCCTCTAAAATAAGTAAGTATGAAAAGATAATCCCAATATCAAATACCACCATCACGGGGAAAATTATCCCCGGTAAATAATAAAGACAAGTAAAAATAGTTAACCTAAAATTCCTTATTTAAGCAACTAGAGTAAGTAATTTCAGCGTTCCACAATATGACAAAAAGGTGACCCAAAACATTCCTGGACAAAGAAGACGGGGTGGGGTGGGGTGGGGTGGGGTGGTAGCGTAGACCGAGCCTGTTAACAAACCTGGCTCAGCTTTGGTCCGACACGAGTCCCCCGAGCCCACACACATAGTACTTGAGGTCACCTTAAATAGCCACACATCCACCGCTTGGGTTCCGGGGATCGGCAACGGGGAAAAACACAACATAAACAGAGATCCTGACACGGTTGAACGGGGAAATAAGGAGGCACACTTAAGAATCTCATTACAACAGATGTGATAAATACTGTGCTGATTAGTTCTATTGCCTGATATATATGTATGTACACAAACATGATCAAAACTGGTTTATTAAAAGCAAAATAAAAAAAAATCTCCCAACAACCAACTAATTATATTCTGAATATTAGTAAATTATAAAAGAATAACTGAGACAAGCGTTAAGCTGGCTGAAAAAGAGAACAATACAGAACTTGCTTTTCTTCTTATTCGAAAATAAAAGCGAATTGTCCAAGCAAGAACTGATTTAAGACAGTTCTTTTGTATGAACTTGAAATAAAAAATAATTTGGCGTGTTGTTAAATAAACAACAAAAGTATTTTAAAACAACATTTGTCGGCATATTTAGCTATTAAACCTTCGTTGTTTTAAGATATTTTTCGTGTAGTGGCGCTGGTGGGCCAGGGGGAACTGCAGGAGGAGGGACCTAGGGGAGGAGAACGTATGTATGTACGTATGTACGTACGTGCGTACGTACGTATGTACGTACGTGCGTACGTACGTACGTACGTACGTACGTGTGTGTGTGTGTGTGTGTGTGTGTGTGTGTGTGTGTGTGTGTGTGTGTGTGCAGATCAAGAAATAGAAAGCTGGTTTAGGGCGTGAGCTTGAATTAAAAGTGAAGGGTAACAGAAGAGTGAGGAGATGAGTGTTGATTTTGGGGGGGTTGAGAAAGAGTTGTTTAGGTAAGAGAACAAAGGTTTCTGGGTATAATGTCATGTCACAGGTTGTAGGTGTTGGAGGAATGGGGTAAAAGGTGTGAGGTGGGGGGTAAACGGAGCAGGGTGTGTGGGCAAGGAGTTAGTATAAGGATTTAAAAAAATAAATAAAATAAAAATGGGTTAATGGGCAGCACTAATGTGTGTGACTGTGACTGAGTGGATTAAGGGTTACACTGAAGAAGAAAGGGAGAAATGCTAGGGGACAAGAGGGAGGGTGAGGAAAGGTGGAGATAAAGTGCGGGGAAGCACCACTAGTAAGTGTGTCAGATGTGGCCATATGTAACAAGAGTGGGTGGGAGCACTGCTCACCACTTCCTCCTCCCCCAGTCTACACCCTCCGCTTCACCAGCAGGTGGTTCTTCTTCACCACCTGCGGCACTGTGCCCACACGCCCTGGCAAGTCCCACGCAGCCGCTCGCACATCTGGGGAACACAGGTGTACTCAGCTTAGTGCAACTCTAACAACAACAGTCTGGCAAATTAACCTTAACTGTTGACACTATAGCTCCTGCCAACCAAATATTTGCCAGTAAACATACTCAAACAGGTGTACAACCTTGTCTATCATGTAAGTGAACATTTTTAATATATACTGTACTGTACTGTACTGTACACTGTACTGTACTTTATTGTACTGTACTATACTGTACTGTACTGTACTGTACAGTACTATACTGTACTGTACTGTACACTGTACTGTACTTTATTGTACTGTACTATACTATACTATACTATAGTGTACTGTACTGTACTATACTGTACTGTACTGTACTGTACTGTACACTGTACTGTACTTTATTGTACTGTACTATACTATACTGTACTGTACTGTACTATACTGTACTGTACTGTACACTGTACTGTACTATACTGTACTGTACTGTACTATACTGTACTGTACTGTACACTGTACTGTACTGTACTGTACTGTACACTGTACTGTACTGTACTACTGTACTGTACTGTACTGTACTGTACAGTACTGTACTATTGTACTGTACTGTACTGTACTGTACTGTACTGTACTATACTGTACTGTACAGTACTGTACTGTACTGTACTGTACTGTACTGTACACTGTACTGTACTTTATTGTACTGTACTATACTGTACTGTACTGTACTGTACTGTACTGTACTGTACTGTACTGTACTTACTATTGTACTGTACTATACTGTACTGTACTGTACTGTACACTGTACTGTACTTTATTGTACTGTACTATACTGTACTGTACTGTACTGTACACTGTACTGTACTTTATTGTACTGTACTATACTGTACTGTACTGTACTGTACTGTACACTGTACTGTACTTTATTGTACTGTATTATACTGTACTGTACTGTACTATACTGTACTGTACTGTACTGTACTGTACTGTACTGTACACTGTACTGTACTTTATTGTACTATACAATACTATACTATACTATACTATACTGTACTGTACTGTACTGTACTGTACTGTACTGTACTGTACTGTACTGTACTGATGACAAATCTAAGTAACAAATACTAATAAAGACATTGTCTTTCAGTTAAATTGCATCAACAAAACAAATAAAACATAAGCCTAAAATGTCTTAACGGTAAACAACTACAACAGTTCACTACCTCTACAGTGTTCTGGCAGCAATATACTACATCGGAAGTTTACCTACATTTTCATACTACAGCCACTATGTGTTACATGTACAGTCACCCATAAAAGTCCTGTCGCGAACCATGAACCCCGGGATTCAGAATCTTGAATCCGAAGCATTTATGAACAGATTAATGTATCAGTGTCTACTGCTTTGGGTTCACGAGTCTGAATCTCGGGGTTCATGGTTCGCGACAGGACTTTTTTGGGTGACTGTACATATATTATTACAATAAACAAAGTCATCTACAAAGTACACTATATATTGTAGTCTTCAACAGACATTATACTACAGACAGATAGATAATTTAATACAGTACTGATAATAATCTATTTACTCTTCAAATTACTTTAAATATACACTATGTTGCATTTAACTATAATTACAGTATATACTGTACCTAGCTACAACATAACTAGCAATTCAATAAAGAGAAAAAATTACGACTACAGCTAGGTCTAGAGAGTACACTAAAAGCACTACAGCACCTACCACCACTACAGCATCACCACTACGGTCAGCATCACAAAGTCTACGAGCTCTCACCAGTCCTCCTCTATCTCATTGAACTCCACCACGCCGTCACCAGCAGCTCGCTCTATGTCCTCCAGCTGGTGAGAGAGAGACAGAAGACTCGTTAGCAACACTCCACACAAGACGTCACACTAATCACACATGTAAAGAAGTTGTACCTTTACCATGTTGGAGGAACATATTACAGGAGCCGCCTTCTGTGCCACTGTTAGAAGTCAGATCCGAATATTTACTCTGAGAAATATATATACAAGTACAGGTTTAGGCATTAAATAGACTCAGTAATGTCCACATGGTGAGAGTATCATGTGGTGGAGGACCTACACATGGCACTGACTGTGAAGAGGAGATGTATTAAGTAGTAATAAAAGGAGTGACAAAACACTGAACTCTAACTCAGTGGTAAGGAAGAAACAACTGTACTTCACATCATTAGAGAGAAATCACATATAGTAATACAGGCTCCGTATGAATCACTGCAGGAACCAGGTGTGGAACTACAGGAATTGTTTGTGACACTACAGGAACTATGTGTGACACTACAGGAACTATGTGTGACACTACAGGAACTGTGTGTGACACTACAGGAACTGTGTGTGGCACTACAGGTCCTGTGTGTCAACAATCTTCCGTAAGAGTACAGGAAAACTGGGTCTGTACCCTTCATCAATATTGCTCTTGTTGGCCACTTTGTATCTGTATTACACTGGCAAAAATAAACTGTTTTAATTTCAAGATCTGTGCATCGTATAAGAAGTGTATGGCGGCACTGACAAAGTATGTGTGAGTGTTACACGTGCAGCGTCATGTGTGCAGTAAATAACGGTAGTAGCCAGGGCAGTAAAAACAATGGTAACATCATCACTCGCCCGACCCTGGCATTCTTGTACTGCAGACCCCCCGTGGTACAATGAATTATCCTCTTTCTACTGATACCCCATATTTATCCTTCCTTATACAAACTGTCCTTTTCTACTACGGCATCCACGCCCTCATGATCCGTGTCATGTGGTGTTTATGTGGCTGGTGTGAATGAAGGTGTCTAAGGCGGCCTGGGTGTGGAGCAGCCAGGCCAAGCAGGCAGCCTGGGTGCTGCCGGGCCAATGTGAGGGGAGTTCCCACGGAGGTTGGGTGGCACTGTGGGTGGGGGCGGCCGGGAGAGCGTGGGCGGGGAGGCGTGGGTCGGCCAGGGGATGATGGATGCCGGATGAGAGTGGATGTGGCCCACGTGGTTGTTAAGAGTTGGCTATGATGGACGGAGATGATGGATCTGGTGATGGCTCCACTACCCAGCCATTACTGCTCCTGCCATCATCACCACCAACTCAACTACTCCGCTTCCTACAACATTCCTGCTCAAGAATTCTTATATATATATATATATATATATATATATATATATATATATATATATATATATATATATATATATATATATATATATATATATATACACATTTATGAGGCAACTAACGACTTCCTCAAGAGATAACACCACCTCAGTAGGACATACCAAGCTCATTACATCCGCCATCAACGCTGTAGTTCTTGTAAGTAAACCTATGAATAATTCGATACTAATGACGTTAATATTATTGCATAGCTAACTTTCCGTCGTCGGGCAGTCAGGATATTACTAATCTATTTCAATTAAACTCAACTAATAACAATCACAAGTAAGACAGAGAGTTTCCAGCCACGTGAATCACCTTATTGGATCGAGACTACAGTGTGCCCCAATTCCTCAACATCACCTGCAAGATATTTTGATGTACTGTTGTCAATAAGGCCGTGGTCTTGTTTACTCCGTCACACAATAAACCCCCTTATGGATAAACACACTAAATGCTATGCCTCTCAGCACAGCAAATAACTTAAGTGAACCTATTGGATTTTCAAGTGAGATGATGAATTTGGGAAAGTAAAAAAATACAGGCATTCACTTAACTGCATCACAAAACTTCTATACTGTGCTTAATGTAAACAAAACAACAGCAACAATCCAGAGGTGATGGTGAACAGAAAATTGCGTATAATTATTTAATGAAGATATCAAGACAGTTTAAGAGGTAATTCAATAGGACAGGTCATTAAGCCTGGCAATTAGTAACTGAAGTACACGGTGTGGTTATCAAGCCTGGAAATGGTTGGTAGTTAAGTAGTGGTAACTAAGAAGACAAAGTAGATGTTGTGGGAATTAAATGACCAATTAGATATGTTACAATTAACTGAGGACTATTATATAAGTTGTGGCAATTAATTAAGTGACAAAACAGACGCGGTGGTAATTGATTAGTGACACGGTAGTAATGGTCGAAATTAATTGTAAGACCTTAGTAGACATGGTAATAGTTAAATAGCGACCAAGTAGATGTGGTGGGAACGATGTAACGCGAGCGGACACACACACACACACACACACACACACACACACACACACACACACTAAAACAAATACTACGAGTACCTAAAACTTATGAGCACTAAAAAAAATATATCAGTAAAATTAATCAAATCTCTAGTGGTCATTAAGTCACAGCGCTAACTAAGGCTGAAAGATGCTTAGTGTCTCTGTATCACAAAATATAACCCAGCATGTCCTGTGTTAAAAAATAGCAACCTCGCGACACAACAAAGCGAGTGTTTGTACTGTGTGATGGCAGTGTCGCTCGGGAGAACATGACAAGGAGGGCCGGGGGAGGAGGAGAGTATTTGATGTACAGTTGCGGCCCAAATTTCCTGGGCGCTTAGCAGTACTTGAGGATCATTAGGTGAGGAATTGGAATTGTATCGCATTTTCTCAGATTTTTCTTTGTATTGTATCAAGTTATTTTTTTCCATTTCGTGGTTCCGACATAAAATTATGAAAAACGACGTTATTACATATAAAGAAACTATAATATACAGTATGACCCAGAAGTAGATGCCATATATTGCCCAGTGAACTGTAACATCAATAAAGAGCAGTTAGGAGAAACACACAGAGGTCCAGTGTAGCGTCAGAAGCCCGTGGGGGTGTTAGGTGTTGTGGCAGCGGCAACCAGCCTCCGTGGTGACCACAACAAACAAACTCATCACACCATGGCCTGAGGACTACTTACCCGTCTGGTTCATGTGTGTGTGTGTGTGTGTGTGTGTGTTCGAGAATTATATGCAAGAGCAAGTAAACGTATAAGCGTGTGTCAAACAAAGGATCACTACTACACACAGCCAAGGTTCACAAAGGCCCACCGCTACACGGAGTGTCGTAGGCTGGCAGGGTGAGTGACGGTTGTAGTGGACGCGAGGACAGGCAGCATGACCACCACACTCGCGAATTAATGAGGTGCATTACTGCTCTCCCGGTCCGAATAAGCCCCATCAATCATGGTAGCCCCTCACCCTCGCCCGGCTGTTGCATCACCACCCTCCCTCCTACCTGACCTGACCCGTCCAAAAGCAGCACACACATTCACCATCACTGCCCTATTATCTCACCAATTGACAATGGAACTGCCTCATGCCACCAAACCAAAGGAGACGAAGGATTCATCTGTAGATTTACCCTATAAAGTTAGTTAATATTAGGTCATTAGATCAACAACTTACAAAAATCTAGGGCCCAGACTGTCTATAATGTCCCTACGTTAATTTATCTTCGTAAATGGAAAAATAACAACACATCTACCCAGCTGACTTAAAGGTAATACATAAAAAATGGTCCCAAAATAACATCCATATTATAGTGAGGTTCTACTTTAACTAGATATGTTATCGCACCAATTACAGGATAATACAAACATACAGTCTTTGTAAATCCAGATACAGAATATTTCAGCGTGTGGAATTTCTCTACAGCACACCCAGACGCCCACCACGAGGAAGGTAAATACGCTGTTTGATTACTTCAGTGTCCAGCTTATGACAACACTAACCTAACCAAGAGTGAGGACAACACACAGTAAATGCTTAACCTTAAAATACCAAATAATAAAATAATAAAGTCGAGATAAAACGAGATTTACAATGCATTTTTATCATAACAGATAAGATAATGCCCATTTAGGATTATGCATGAGACGGATGTAAGTTATCGGTTATGTATCAGAAATAAACAATACCCAAAAGAGACAATTGAGGGGCAACCGTGTAAACCTAAATCATTATTCGCGAGAGTCAATACGGAAAGAGGACGTGTGTGTGTGTGTGTGTGTGTGTGTGTGTGTGTGTGTGTGTGTGTGTGTGTGTTCATATACAAATAAACAGACACACTACTCCAGAAGCAGCATGGACAATCACAATACAGCCACGCCTAAGACCATGATCCCCATAAGCTCCTCTCCACAGCGTCACTGGAGGTATCATGTGCTGTCGGCCAGGCCAGCTATGGACACACTCACCACTGGGACGATCTACCAACCCCTCTAACCAAATTTTTATCCCTGTCTCTCTGTAGTTTACCTTCCTCACCCTCGTTACCATCAAATGAGTAACTGACCCAAGTAACAAGGAGCACAGGGAGCATGTAACATCTTAAGGATAAAGTAACAGTACGCGGACATGAAGGTTATTCCGCTTATGAGATGTGGCTCAGTTGGGTGCTCGAGACAAGGTTTAGTGTGTGTGCTGCAAGACATAAAACTCTGCAGTAAAATCCAAGAAGATTACAGTAAAATGTAACTTAATATAAGATGGAGATCGTGTGAGATGACTTTATTATGTACCCGTGTATGTCTGACAGTTGTAGCCATATTATAAGATCAATATGGCTGTGAGGAAACCAGTCTGTCAGAAGTAACTGTAACTGCCTTTCCGTTGACCAGTCAGACGTACAGTATTGACAGTTTTAGACAGGTTATAAAGAAGAAACGGTAATAAAGGGTGACGATGGAAGAATACGGATGATAAAAGAAAGGTGTAAGGAAGGTAGAAGGAGAGTAACAAGAATATAGGCAACGTAAGTAAAATACGAATAATAAAGACGAAACTGAGATAAAAGAAGGAAGCTTGAAGAAAAAGAATAAAGAGAAGTAATAAAAGAGGTGAGGATGGTAAATGAAGAATTAAGAGGAAGTATGAATAAGGAGAGAGGAAGGAGATAAACATGAGTCAGGGAGGGGGGAAGGGGGATGGAAGGGGGAAGGGAAGGTTCTCTGTGGGCAGCAGCTGACTCCCTCTGTCATTCTGCTTCGTAAACCATCACTACCACACAACTACTGTACTCCTCCACCACCACCACCACCACCACCACTCCTCCATAACACACAGACAGACACAGACACACCATATAATACTCCTTCAAGACACTACCTCACAATATACACTTCTTACACACAAACACACACACATGGCTCGTTACACTGTCCCGTTCATATTTCCTCACGCTCACTCATATTCCCTCACGCACACTCAAATTCCCTCACGTACACTCAATTCCCTCACGTACACTCAATTCCCTCACGTACACTTATATGCCCTCACACTGTCCTTCCGGTAAATGTCCCCGTATGGAAGTAGAAGAAAGTGAAGGTACTATCTGACGGAAAGTACTGGCGTTTTAACTATGAGACAGTAGAAGAAAGTGATGGTACTGCCTGGCGTGTGGAGAGTAGGTAAAGAAGATTAGTAGCCCATTAGTAGCGTAGATAAGGGTATAAGGTGGAATGCAGTGGAGGGAGCAAGGAAGGGTAGGAAGAAGAACAGGAAGGATGTGGTGGAACAAGAGGAACAAGAAAAGGAGGAGGAGGATGAGCAGGAAGAGGAGGAAGAAGAGGAAAAGGAAGAGGAGGAGGAGATGAGGAGAAGGGGGAGTAATAGGAGGAAGATTATAAAGAGAAGGAGATGGAAGAGGAGTTGGAAGAAGAGGAACATGAAGAAGAATAAGAAGAGGAGGAGGAAGAAGAGGTCGCCGCTGCTGCTCATGGTAGTGTTGGGGGAGGCAGCAGTGTCACGCTAGATATATTTATTTCCTGGTGCTACACTACAGCGTCACGCCCTACACAGTACCACATCCCTGCACCGGAAATCCTTTAGCTTTAACCCTCTTCACTATTCCAGCAACGCACTTATCAAAAAATAAATAAATAAATAGATAAATTGTTATATCAAATTAAGGGGCGGTGTGTGTGTGTGTGTGTGTGTGTGTGTGTGTGTGTGTGTGTGTGTGTGTGTGTGTGTGTGTGTGTGTGTGTGTGAACATAGTCAACAAGACCAAGGCAGACGGGTTAGGATTCAGTACCACGACACATGCACACCAGAGACAAGTAACCTTCACACTACTGGGAATGAAGCCTCACGTGGGAAAACCTCTGATGACAGTGTAAACCTCATTTAAAAGTGTGCAAACCTCATAACACTAGATACAGAGGCTCATACTATTGGTTTATGAGTAGTGAAAGTGAGTTGGGGTGGGGTGTGAAGGGGTGAAGACAGCCTCCCTCCCATCCTATCATCATGGAAGAAGGTTCAGTCTCCAACACGGGTGACAGCTTCCCATATTAGCAGAAGGTTGATAACGTTGTGTGGCATTATCCAATTGTCGGAGGTTTGACGCGGCGGTGAGGCATTATCAGCGTCCTGGAGGTGATAGGCGCCGTGCCACGCTCAACCCCCACAAAAAGTCCACTAATGACGATACTAAGCGACATCCCCGACCCGCCGTCCATCCCAGACTTACTAGCCGCGCCCCCATCCCTCCTCGTCAGTCCTATCCTAGCCCCCTCCTCCCCACCCCTCACTCCTAGTCTCGTATCCCTCCTCACCTCTAGCCTCATCCTTCTCCTCACTTCTAGCCCAATCCCCCTCTCCCACACTCCTAGCCCCATCCTCCTCACTTCTAGTCCAGTCCCCCTCCCTCACTCCTAACCTCCCCTTCACCCTTAACCTCGTCCACCAGGATTGACCACCACCACCACCACCACATTTTACCCTTTACCCCCAACGACCTCAAACCACCACCACCACCACAAGGACAACACCTCCACCACACCTATCACCACTACCACCACATTATCACGCAAGCATCAACCACAGCAAAGTCACAGCACATCTAGACAGTTGAAGCTATGGGACAACAACTTGTGAAAGATGGCCTAGAATGCAGATATGGGTCATGTGGTAATAAATACACACACACACACACACACACACACACACACACACACACACACACACACACACACACACACACACACACACACCTGTCTAAATTTAAAACAACGAAGACTAAGAACTTGTTACTGGCTGACATAAAATGAATTGAAGAAGAAACCCGGGGAAAGGGGAGGGTGAAAAGAGAGAAAGGGGGTGAAAAGGGTGAAAAAGAAGGGTGAAATGGGTGAAAGGGATGAAAAAGGGAAGAAAGGGGGAAAGCTGTAAAATGGGATGGAAAAGGGTGAAAAGGAAAGAAAAGGGTGAAAAGGGAAAATTATGAAAATGGAAGAAAAGGGTGAAAAGGGGCGGAAATGGTGAAACATAAGGACAAATATGTGAATGAGGAGGAAGAGGAAAGGGGGGCGACAACAAGAAGATATTGGCAGTGAAAATGTCAAGTGAGGAGGATGATAAACGTCCTCACCTCGGCTTAAATCTTACATGATGTATATATGACCCAAGTGGACCGTAGCTCCTTCATTATCTGACACACACACACACACACACACACACACACACACACACACACACACACACACACACACACACACACACACACACACACACATCGGTATATTTGGAAACCGTGAGCAAATCCAAATATGAGAGAGAGAGAGAGAGAGAGAGAGAGAGAGAGAGAGAGAGAGAGAGAGAGAGAGAGAGAGAGAGAGTGCAAAACTAACTCCATAATTTACAAAGGTTAGTGTCACCAATGTTATGTCATCAGACGGGGTGAGCAGCACAACAGCCTTCAGACACAAGAAATCTAAGCGATTGGTTTCAGATTTATTAGCTGTCATTGTCGAGTTTGGCGTTATAACCCACCCCCCCCCCTCCCCGTACAGGATTTAGGCCTTGCTGGGGGTGTCAGCTTGTGTAGGGGATAATAGAACATCCCCCCCAGCCCCCAACAATGGTAGAGATGGTGGGGGAGGGGAGAGGGCTGGGACTGATATAAGACGTATGTGACAGTCGGGCTGTCGACCCTGAGCGGAGAGGGGATGGAGGAGACGTCCTGGGTTTTGGATTCTCCAAGATTCCTGCGTTAGGTAATTGTGACGCCAATTTGACCAGCCGTCTTTACGCTATAGACTGAAGAGAACCAGTTAGATTGTTTACATACTCCGCTTCGGAAATGGGAGCGTTTTTATTTTTCTTGTAAACACTATTGGTCACAGTCATAAAAATTAACAAGTTTATTAAACTTTTTGTTCTGCTCATTTTAGGTGCAGGACATCCGTGTCCTACACACACATATTTGTTCAGTTTCATATTTCAAATTAAAAGGAGAAAAATTACATAGATTGCTTAGAATCAGATACGAGTTACTCCCTCTCCTCACACAACAGTGAGAAGTTATTCAGAGACAAAATCTACAAGGAAAGCATTGTGAGATGAATCTATAGTCAGTGAACACATCTTAACGCTCCATTAATTCAGCTCCTCAACCAACAAGCCGAGTGTTTCACGTCTTCACCGCCATGACTGTCAGTGTCCCGTATCCACTATTTTGACACCATGGCAGTTGATGGTCGGGGTGTTCAAAGAAGTGAGTTCCCCAACATCTTTTTATCGTTATAATTTTTCTGACTTAATAACGACCCTGGAGACAGAATGGGGGGTGTAACACAGCTATCAGTAGTTCAGACTCGTGACTCAACTCGACAAAAAAATCTCCAAAGTTTAACCTAATATATAACTTTGTTGTTCAAGGTCTCTTTCTCTATCACACAACTGCAGTCTAATTATTTTGGTGTATCCTCAAATTTCCCTCACCAAGCATGACAATATCAATCACCCCCCCCCCCCACACCTGCATACCACGAGAGAGAGAGAGAGCACAATAGTATGCATTCCATTATGGCATGGTCATTGTGATCTAATTCCTATTCTCTTAATAACTTTATCGTTGTATAAAAAAGGAGAAAAGGAGAAGAAACAAAGAAAAGAAAAGAAAAACTGAAAGAAAATGAAAAAATTAAATATGCAAATTGCAACTGGTAATCAAACACACTGTGTTACAAAATCACCAACGTCACATTAACACAGGGCCTGGGACACTACACAGTCAGTGGGGCAACCAAGCAACGTACACACAGCCACCCCCTCACCCCGTGGCCACCAAGTCAATATTTTCATCAGTAGGTGAAGGTAGAGACGGTTGGAGGACGGTAATGGTGGGGGTAGTGTTGGAGGGAGGGGATGATGGTAGGGGTAGTGTTGGAGGGAGGGGGTGATGGTAGGGGTAGTGTTGGAGGGAGGGGGATGGTATGGTTGTGATGGTAGGGGTAGTGTTGGAGGGAGGGTGATGGTAGGGGTAGTGTTGGAGGGAAGGGGTAGGTGGGGGTAGTGTTTGAGGGAGGGGGTGGTGGTAGGGGTAGTGTTGGAGGGAGGGGTGATGGTAGGGGTAGTGTTGGAGAGAGGGGGTAGTGAGAGAGGGAGGGATGGGGAAGATGGTACAATATATAGCACCTGAACGGAAACTAATACATTAACTAAGTACAATATAATGTAGGAAGATAACTTACGATATAGTGTAGGAAGATAACTTACGATATAGTGTAGGAAGATAACTTACGATATAGTGTAGGAAGATAACTTACGATGATACACCTCAATAGCATGGGTGATTATTGCGATGGTGAATAAAGAATGATATGAGATTCTCCTTTTTGCATACTTGTACCGACAGTTTTGACTTATCGATCTCTCATGGCTTGGGGAAGTATGACTCTTGTTCTTGTTGCTGATATCTAAAGCACGACTTGTGGGTTGAATTTGTAAACACTTGCGCATATATTAGTTCATAGGAATGTGTTTGTTTGTTTGTTTGTTTGTGGTTTTCTAGTAAGAGGAAGACCCCTGTTTATTTATTAGTCACTGGGTCGTCATAGAACAGGTTATGGTCACACGTATAGCCAAACTAAATGTCCTTTGGTGAATTTCGAGGTTATCTCATTCGTTTAGTATCATTGAAGTACTGATTTACCTGAATTGACATTATATTCAACTAATGTGTAAGGAAAAAATTATCGATATTTCGCATAAATCCCCTTTAAGCGATAGATGTACAATGGTGAGGTTGTTGGTGGGGTCGAGAGGGGTGAGGTGGTGAAGCGGTGGTGGGGGTGAGGTGGTGGTGGCGAGGGTGGTGGTGGTGAGGGTGGTGGTGGGTGGTGGTGTGGTGGTGGTGTGGTGGTGGTGAGGTGGTGAGGTGGTGGTGAGTGGTGAGGTGGTGGTGGGTGGTGGTGTGGTGGTGGTGAGGTGGTGGTGGAGGTGTGGTGGTGTGAGGTGACGAGGGTGGTGACGGTGAGGTGGTTTCGAAGAATGGTGGGTTGCGGAAGACTTCCTGGGGGGGGGAGGGGCAGCAGTGAGGTTGTTGTGAATGAGTGTGTCAAGAGGTGGTGGGGTGCGGTTAATCGTTGGGGGTGAGAGGAAGTAAGGTGGGGGTTGGAGTAAGGTGGAGTGGTTGGTATAGGTGGATGAGAGAGGGTTGGGAGGAAGGGAGGGAGGGAAAATGGGGTGGAGTGGATGAGAGTGGGAGGTAGGTGGACCGTGGATGAAGGAAGGAGGAGGGAGAATGGGGTGGGGTGGAAGTGGAGTAGAGTGGGTGGGGTGGAGTGGAGTAGAGTAGAGTAAGAGGGAGGTGGATGAGAGAAGGTTGGGAGGGAGGGGTAGAGGGAGGTAGAGAGGCACCCCAAACAGCGGCTGCGTTACCCTCAGCACCAACAAATGGCGTCAATAAGGAGACTCATTCCGTCACACCTTTCTTGTGCCATGGCGGTCCCTCTCACCTCTCAACTACCACCATAATTACCTCCCTCCCCTCCCACCCCTCACCTTTACCTCATTTCTCTGTATTGTTTGTTTCCACTATAAGACCTTAATGAACGACGGAATCTTAATATAAATAGTTATCATTATCATCATTATCATTAACCTTTACTCTTCATTATTCTCAGGTATCCCCGATATGTTTCTTACCTGCGTATACATACCTTCAGTCACCTCTGCTAACCCGCTATACTGTTCACACACGACGATATTCCCTCTTAACGTGGAAGTTCTCGCGTCAATGTTCAAGAATACGACTTAATTTTTCACTTATTGAGGTGTCGAGTTTTAAGCACAACATTTGACAAGTAACACGACCGAGTCACAGCCCTGGTTTGTTTGTTTTTATCGCACAACAACGACTTCTCCCTTTTGACAAACGACACTTGTAATCTATTCATATTTCACATCTTGCTCAGTACCTCTCCTCTTATTTTGGTGTTTCTTTCAACTTTTAACTTCAAATTAAGTCACATTACCTTCAATTATACGACTCTTTAAAAACAACAATATTCACTAAGTAAACTGTTATTGTAAACGAAAAGCGTGGAAAAACAGTCAAGCGACAGTCACTCAGACAAAGACTGGCACAAACAAAATCATGCAACCCAGAACTACAGCACAAAAACACCCAAGGAATTATTCTCCCCTAAAATTCGGAGGTCTTAAGAATCAGATTTCCTCTAATTCGAATCATGATTTTCGCCATTAAGGTAGGACGGACAAGAGCACCTCTTTTGGCCCTTTACACGCCAACATTTTTCACCGCCAGCGTACGTTTTACGGCCGCTGCTCTAGGGCCTAACTAATATGACTTTCAGCCTTATCGCAGCCGGCCACTTGACATGTTATTAGCCCCAGTCTCCGGCACCATTTTTTACCACTGCACCTTGGAGATCACACCCACAGCTGGGTTTGACGCGTCCGCCCAGCTGCCTGCCCTCGTCTCGCTGGCACCCTCCTCTCCCCTCACCTCCCCGCTCTCACTACTCCCCAATCTCACTTCTCTCCCCTCTCTCTGTACTCCCCTTACCATTCCCACCCTCCCCTCTCTACCCCCTTACTCTCCCCACCTTCTCACCCTCCCCTTTCTACTTCCCTTACTCCCCCCTCTCCCTCTACTCCCCCTTACCCTCCCCACTCTCCCCCTCTCTTGATCCCCTCAGTCTCCTGACCGTGCTACTCCTCTCACCCTCCCTCACACTCTCACTAGGTTCCTATTTCTCTCCATTCTCCCTGTTCTTTTTTTTCTCTTTCTCTTTCACTCCTCACTACTTCTCTCTTCATTATCGTCCCTTCTCCACCAAACTCCCCTCCCCAACTCCCTCAATACTCCCCTCTCCTTCCTCCCCCACCTCAATACTCACCTCTTTACCCTCCCTCCTCCTCACCACTCGCCAGCACCTACCCCACCCTTCACTCGCCCACCCTTCCAAACAACCGGACATTTACTCACGTAACACCTCACAACAACACCTGATCACTTATAATGACTTAACCCCTTTACACACACACACACACACACACACACACACACACACACACACACACACACACACACACACACACACATAAGTCGAATCTTCCTGTTTACCCCTAAAGTGATACTAAATTTGTACCCAGACTCTATCATACTACACACACACACACACACACACACACACACACACACACACACAAGTCGAATCTTCCTGTTTACCCCTAAAGTGATACTAAATCTGTACCCAGACTCTATCATACTCAGGTGACGTCATTTATTCCTTGGTAGTGGGTAAAAATTAACGTACGAGTCCTTGAGAATCTAGACCACCCGGTAAGAAGGTTAAGGTTATTGCAGGGAGGTTGACATTATTGCAGAAAGGTTGAGTTTGTTGCAGGGATGATGTTGACATTGTTGCAACAGGGCTGAGATGGTTGCAGGGAGGTTGCGTGTTGAATGAGATTGAATGTTGCAGAGTAATTGAGTGCTGCAGAATGATTGAGTGTTGCAGGAAGGTTGAAGTTGTTGCCTAGCACAGCCTGACCACCATCACCGCCCATCGTCACTCAAGAGGAACCTTGGGCAGTGTCGCTACACGGATAAAGAAAACAAGGCGAAGTTGCCAAAGGAGGCACATCACAGGGGCGTCACCTCGCTCAAGTAACCACCGGGAAAACAGGTCAAGACGCGCTATAACTATGAAGAGGAACGGCTAACATTATACTATACACAAATCTCCATGAAGGCCGTCAATAGCCCATAATACGTGTGTTGACGGTGTGTTCTCCTCACAAGTCTCCCTCAGCCTTGCCAAGATGACAGGGAAACCCTTTCACGCGTCATGCTCCGTGGCTGCCAGTGACGTATGTAAATTTGGCGGGCGTGCAAGGGGCTGGCGTGGGCGTGTGGGCGTGGATAGTCACGCACACACACGCCCACACTCATCCTGACGTCAAAGTTGGCTGTGCAGGCTGGTGGGGAAACAAAGGTGCCCCTACAGAGATAGAACTGGTGAGGTGATCACAGGCATAGAGAGGTGACAGAAACAGTCTGTCTTGGCCCACCTGCCGCCCACTACTGATCACCCTCTAAGGAAAACATAACACAAATACTTCAACCTTCGATGACGTAAACACTTACTGTAATATATGGTTAATGATGTTGAAACGAGATAGAGAGGCGTTCATTTTATGTTCACGCGATAACATTCTGAAGTCATGGAGGAGAGAAGGCGTCCTCCCTGATGCTGATGTTGTCAAGGAGACATACCTGTGTTCACTAATATGCACAGTTGACACATAGACCCTCGTAGTTCTAGATATAAAGCACAGCAGTAAACCAAACAAGTAAATCATCAGCAGTCACACAGAAAGTGCTCTTGTGTACAGAAAGAAACTAAACATAACATATAGCCGAAAACAGTCTCTCTGGGGGCTATGTTGACCTGTAAGACTTCATTATCAGTCCGACATAAATATACGACTTTTCTTTGAGTCTGAGAATCTTGTAGAATTACATTTAAAACACTGCAATAATACTTTTGCTTTCATATTCAAAATAATTCAAATGGCGCCAGTGCATCTGCCTCCCCTTGTTGATTACTAGTTTATTCGCTTTAAAGACAATGCTTTATATAATATCTCTAAACCAGTTAAATTATGTCAAGGACTTATCCATTGTATCAAATAACATAAGTTACTGGGGTCGTAGGTAGCACTTGAGCCGGCAGGAGGTATGAAGGTGGTACTCTATGGTAATACCGTTGAGGTCAAAGGTTATCATGAAGTGTGTTAATGCAAGACAAGATACAATACAATTATCGTATCAGAATTTTGTAGAATGGAAATAGTTATACATGTGAGGGGATAAATGTATGATTATAGGCTGGGATAGAGATTTTTCAGGCTATGCCCATCTGCATATGTTTGTCTTCTTGTCCATGGTGTAAAAGTAGTTTTCTCTCGTCTTTATGTTAGTAGTTTATATAATTAAAAAACCTGTTCCTCAAATACAGACGAAGCCCGACGGTGATACGACTGATAAAAACTTGGCCCTGGTTCTTCGGTAGTTTTTGAGAAGCTTGAACAAAATATACCGAATTAGTAGAGAGAGTCTGTCACACTTCACTGTCAGTCAGGGGGTAAGGATGACTAATTACTGAGTTATTATCATTTGTTCACGAGGTTCTACTTGTACACGGTCCCTGAACCATCACCACCTCTACCTTTGCACAGTACAATATTCCTGAATTACTACCAGTTAATTTCCCCAGTCAACTCTTTCTGCATTCAACAAACAAGGAAAAGGTGAAATATCTCAAGTACTTTATCAAATGTAACTTTTTCACCAAAACCATTCACAAATAAACGCGTAGATGGAACAGATAATAAGAGAAGAGTGAGGTAATGTGTGGTTCCCCCCTGCTAGCCACCACTCCCTCCCTCGGCGTCTACTACACCAAGCGTGATCGTAGGTGGCGTTTATAGCAAGCATATGGTGACTATTTCCCTTTAATTATAACAGCTTGTCCACAGTCTCAGCCATAATCATTTATCAATTAACAAAATAATAACAGGTGTTGGTAGCTATAAGGCAGCTGTATATACCTCCAGCTTGATGTGTCAGTCATGTGGAAAGACGACCAAACATCACGACTCAGCCCTCTTATAACTCAGCCTCTCTCCCCTCCTCTCCCTACCCACACAAACCTCCTGAAGGCACCAGAGATAAAGTAAATATAGGAGTGAGGAGAGGGAGGGGCGTATGTAGGATGGTTTTGGGGTAGTTCAAGATGGGTTTGATAAAGTGGAGGAGGGTGTGAGTGTGGACTAAGTTCAACACTATTTGTCTACGTCTGAGGAACCCCCCGCACTCAACATTACCCGGGACACTACACACTTGTCATGTTGTGAGGTGCACCACCACCTTGTGCTCGCCGCCTCCACACTTCTACAGCCGCTAAACACTGCAATGAGAGCGCGTTATCTTAATTTAAGGAGCCACATAATGTATGGTTGGTGCGTGGCCCACATACCCTCCATTATTTTCCCCCGACGGATAAAGGGATAAACAAAATATATTTGACACTTTCGTAGCCGCTAGAGGCAATGACTAAGACCGAATAGCTCTGGCCATTTGTTTGTTTGATTCTCTTTATGAATAAACGCACATACACACGGTATCATATAAGAACAGAACATTATACAGATATAAACACCAACGGTGGTTTAGTACAGTGTTACAGCTTCCACAGTACGACATAATATATTCTTTGAGGATACAACAAGGCCCGAGATGGCTCTCCGTCACTGCACCACCACCATCTCCTCACACCTACTAATCCCCACAACTTCGACACACTGCTGCTCGATCTGACACAGCTGACTGAATCTCAAATATAGGTGGTAATTGTGGAGCAGTAAAGACAATGGTTATCACGGCCAGGCATACTGAGAGTATATAGCAAGACAAAGGAGGTGCCTCAGGAAGACGGTCCAAGAGAGACTGGTAAGGCAGAATGTAGAGATGGCGGAACAGACTGGTCACCTGGGAGCAGAAGACGTGACCAAGTTGACCTAAAGGTGTGGGACAACCGCGGGATGTACGGGAGGCCTAAATGAGACAAGGACGCTCCGTAAACGTTTAGGGACACGTGTGGTTCCCAGGGGCAGCCAAGGGGGTGTAGGAGCCCTAAAGTTGGGCAGACACGTTTGAGGGTCACTCCTCCTACGGGCAGTAAAATCATTACACGCATGAATACTTCTTATTCCACCAACAAGGGCAGGTGTGAAAGCTGGTAAATTCATTTTATTTTGTCTAATACTACGATAAATTCTGCAAAACATTAGAAAATATTTGTATTTACACACTTAGACAATATATGAATTATGTGTATTCAGACGATCGTTCAGGTTTAAAATATCGGAGTAAGAAATATAATGTGAATATCACTAAGTGCAATTATCTCTAACATGCACTCATATATACAGTATATATTTCAAACCTGGACATAAAGACGATCGTTTGAATACAGACAATTCACATATTGTCGTCTAAGTGTGTAAATGCGTAAATAAAAAGAGGAAATTAGAGGGAGAATAAGATAGAAAAATATAAACACACAAGAGGTGGGTGCATGTCCCCTAGTGTGTGTGTGTACGGGATCCTGAGCGCACTATCGGGCGGGTAGATTTATGTTTTCCGTGTGATGTGTTAACAAGGCGAGTGTTTTGAGGGTAGTCATGGCTGACCAACACCCAAGCTGGGGCCGCCCACACCAGCACGCTCACACCCCACCAACACTTAACTTAATATGCACACAAGCGTGATAACACCTACTCCATATGTGTCACACACTAGTGCGTAGTGTATGGTGATAAAGTGAACAGGAAGAGCGGTTATTCCAGAACAAGTTTCTTCACCAATACTCGGAGTAGCACTATGGCTCTAACCTGTGACCCTGGGTTATGACTTACATCATTTAATATTAATAAACTTTTTCCTTCTCTAAACACCCAACTCAGCTGCCAATTTTCATCATATCAATTACTTAATTTTTTATTGATCTCTTTACACAGATACGCACAGGAAAACCCCAATAAAAATTATGTTCACCTTTTGTATATGGGAAGATCTAAAGAAAGAAATACTGTATACTCACATTTTTTGAACAGAAGCCTTGCCCTCAGTGCCGTATAGTACAGGTTTCAGAGATTCCTGCTGCCCAACACCCACCAATATAACAAACTTCTCATCAGTCACCTAAATCTTATCGCGCCTCCTTGAGCACCCACGCACTAATGAAGTAAAGTAACCAAGGGAGGAAATAAACGAAAACCAAAACAGAGGAAACGTCGACTTGGAGCTGGTGACGTGGGTGTGAGGTGACGTGGGTGTGACGTTGTAAAAACATTTTCTCAATCCTTAACACAGACGTCTTGGAAGAAGTCAATAAACACATCTTGAAAACACTAAACACACTGACTGAAGATTGCATAAACAAATCCATCAAAACAAAACAATTACATTCAGGAAGTGTGTCCCAAAGACCTGACGGCCATTTAGCCACAGTCCGGGCGGCACTGCACTCAACATCGTTCTCTTCTCCAAGCGTAAAATCAGGAACCTATTCACAGCTGGGTGGACTAGGTGTATGTACAGTACTACCAGTAAGTGTTATACCCATTCACCTGCCGTACCCCATACACATTATTAAAAATTCCTTTATACAAGTTACAACAGACACCATCTAGTACAGTAAGTGATCTGGACACAAGAAAATAAAGTGGACTTCCAGCTATAGGCGGGTAGCCCACACATCTTTTATAACAACTTTACGGAAAATTGGACGAACGATGTTATGGCGCTAACGACTTTCTAAAATTGAAAAATATGCAAATTAGTTGCCTAATTATTCTTACAACAAATTCACTGCATCTCTTCCGCAGGTTGATTACCACCAAGTTTGTCGGAAATCGATCAAATGATGGCCTACTTATCGCGCTAACGAGTTCTCAAGAGTGAACTAGCGATATTTATAGGTCTACTTTGAACATCAAACAGATCTGGTCACAAAGACGCTTTTAATAATAATAAATAAAGAGCAACATTACTACTAAACCCAACCTAATTTAGGTAGAGTTTGTTATGGCAGCAAAAACCGGTTTAAATGAAGGGAATATAGATTACTTTATATGAAACAATTTCCATTAATTTAATTTATAGCAATAAGTACAAAAAATATCCCTATTCGGCAAAAACGTCAATTGCTATTTGAAGTTTAATCATCGATTATCCCTAACACACACACACACACACGCACACACACATATATATATATATATATATATATATATATATATATATATATATATATATATATATATATATATATATATATATATATATATATATATATATTAATGTTAATGTTATACTACCATATGATAATACAATTGTAGCAGCAGAGCGAAAAGTCACTAGAGAAAACAGTCTTGTAAACACAGTAAGTGAAAACACCAATATAAGCTAGGGTAAAATATTTAGAGGCACTTAACACTGAGAAGCGCACTCATGAAATATTCGCTGGCCGCTGTATAATGTATGAGCTTCCAGGAAGGCCTTTAAAATACAAGTCTCGTATAGAGAACAATAAACCTTCCTCGACAAGAATAAAAACACCGCTATAATTTCGGGCTAGGATTTCCCAAATGTTCGCACGTTATATTTTCGCTTTTCCGTGGGGATGTGACACCGAGTCTAGTCCCCGGCTCTAGATACCACACAAACACAGCGAATAACACAGCATGGAAATCCAATCGAGACTCCGGTTCCGGTTTATCTAATTCATAGTTAAAGGAAGAAATTAACATAGGAACCTTTTCAGCATACGAGCTCTGGCACACCTCAGTTGCACACCTGAGTGACACACCTGAGTAGCACACCTGAGTAGCGCACCAGAACGAACCGATAAAATCAACCCTGAAACCACATCTCAGGGATCTATCTCTGGGTGTTTACAGAGACAATAAAAAAACCCACACGCTCTTTTATTTACTCCGAGGATGATTAAGAGGTGACCAAAAGCACAACAAGTGATAGGTGACTCACGTTAATTCAGGTGAAGTGTTTAAAGCGACTGAAGAATCACATTAACTCAGGTGTAACTGTTTTAGCCATGAGAGTCGGCATCGTAGCTTACCTGTTGAGAGTGAGTGAGTGAGTGAGTGAGTGTAAAGAAGAATTTTACAGTGTTTGTGTGTAAAGAGTCTAAAGATCAGCACCATGCCAACTATCAACCTCTTGAACTTAAAACACGGAGGATAATTCAGGTGTGTTGATTAGATATAAACCTGTCCAACACACCTGCGTTTGGTTTATATTTTATTTGGTAAAATATTAATTCACACACACACACACACACACTCACACGCACGCACGCACACACACACACACACGCACGCACGCACGCACGCACGCACACGCACACGCACACACGCACACGCACACGCACACACACACACACACACACACGCACACACACACGCACACACGCACACGCACACGCACACACACACACACACACACACTTTAAAATCAATATCGCGTCACCTATGAAACCCTGCTACAACCACTGACGTATAAGAGTGTAGATCATTCTACTACTAAAACCGTTTCTTCAAGTGTTTCTGTGGTTCTCCTGTGATGATCTTTACAGCTTATTCAGTGATGAAAGAACATGTCTGCAATCCATACAAACTCCTTCAGAATTTGGAACCACAGAAACCTCCATTTCTATGTATTTTTGTGTAGATAAAATGGGGAAATGTCTTACTTGAATGCTTTCCGTAATACTCGAGGGAGAATAACTGCTCTGAGAAAGTTTATAATGATATATCTTAACAGGGCAAAGGGTGGCAGTGGTGTCGCCGGGAGCAGCACCATAGCAATTACAGATTGCTTGCTCTGTAACACCTGAACCTCACACACTGTCTCAAGCTGAAGTATAGGCAGTATGTGTGTATACGGTTAAACAGTGTGAAAAGGAATTGCATCTGGAGAGTCACCGTAACTGTGCCTCAGAAGTATATATGTGGGAAGTAACAGCTGGATCTATGCAGCTTTAGTCAAGGAAACAACAGCTGAACTACGAGAGAAACCGACAGCTAGATTACGGCAGCTAATATTCAGCACCCAACAGCGGCTACATCATGGCAGCTAACATTCAGCACCAAACAGCTAACATCCAACACCCAACAAATATAGATTCAGTACCAAACAGTGGCTACATCACGGCAGCTAACATTCAACACCCAACAGCTATACATCACGGCAGCTAACAACGGCTAGATCACGGGAGTTAACGTTTTGGGGGAGCCGGCAGGTCAGTTCTTACTAGCCATCGAGGATTATCTCCAGCATAATATAAGACGCAGCACCTTTTTGCGTGAGCGGCACCCCTCCCCTCCCGACCAGGTGTTGTTGCATGTGTAGTAATCCCTCCATCAGTGTGGGGCCCCCCACCCCCCCCCCGGGTTAAGTGTATGTTATGTTGCACAAACCAAATAACTGAAGAAAAAAATTATCTCTACAATAAATTATATAAAAAAAATATATATATATACCGATAAAAGTTACATATTTCGTTAATTAAGTGCGGCTCTAGTCACACAGGCATAATATACAGTACACTAATCTAATGAAGAAACAACCTTTATAGTCAAGAAATAACATATAGCACTAAATACGTCCAACGTTTCACAAAGCCAAAGGAGAAATACTGTACAATTTTCTCCACCCATCACTGAGAGCGGGGCTAAATTGACTTAATATTATCTATACTTTAGTTCACCTGTAGGCTAAGAAAGTCACAAACAGTACACCTGGTAAATTCTAGTTCCTTACCATAGATTAAAATAATTCAAATAAAATCACAGTCAGGGTGTGAGTGAGTGAGTGAGTTCCGAGTGTGTTAATAGAAATGGTGTATTAAAAAAAATCCTTTATATATACGAGTATTACCACAATACAGACAGGTCCTGAAACACGAAGGAAAACAGGAAAAATATAGTAAATAATCGCAAAATGAGTAAAAAAAAAATCCTATTCTTTTTCAGGAATATATAACGTGATGCCGGGGAAATTTTACAACAAGATTAAGAAAGATGAGCAACATTTTTTCCAACAGTTGCGTGCGAAAGGTCACATTGAGTCAATATATCTGCAGACAATGTATAAAAAGGTGGAGAAGAAATTAAAGAATATATTAACCAGGCAATAAGAAAGATAATACAATACAAAATATAAAACCCTGGCGATATAAAAAAAAAATAATGACGCCCTTTCATTACTGGGTCTATAATTACTGCATTTTTGACATATTTTTGCAAGATAAATCAACTAGCAACATTATACTGTACTCAAAACTCGTATAAGTCGTCCAATCTTTACCACCCACTATCAAAATGTCCCACAAAGTTTCAGATAAATAACGCAAAATAAATAACACAAACATACATTATTCATATATGTTTATTTATATAACGACAGACTAATTGTAATGAATACATAATGCCACCACTGTTGTGATATAAAGAAGCAAAAGAGACTAAAAAGGGACATATTTACTAGGCACTTAAGCTCATGGAACGTTTAAACACCGAGGCCACACCATCTCATTACCCTTGAGTTCTGACAGTGAATTATTCAATGATTCAAATTCTTAGGCTTTGTTTTGTCTGTCTGGCTGAAATCGTTGACTGTCTCCTTCAGCCACACAAACATAAACACAGTCCATCAACAACGCCGGCTTTAGCATAAATGCGTGAAAAAGGCTACAAATGGCTCCCCGCAACTTCCTTGTCTAAGCGGTAATTCTGAGTTGCATAAACAAGCGTGAAAAACAAGTATAAGCGAGCAGATGCAGTGAGACAGAGCCACACAGGTTCACAAGTACATAAGCGATTCACACACACACACATTAGGACACAATCATTACATCTTCCCCTATAACTTTTAATTCAGAGGGTTAAAAATTGCCAATTATCTCTATCATTGTATTTAAATTATGACCCGGAGTTGATGACCTACCATAAACCTAAATCAGAGCAAAAACTAAAAAGTCTAATGAGGTGTTTTGTGCTGCTTAACAACAGGAAGACAATTACAAAGCAGATCAAGCCGCCTGAAGCACCACATTACAATATATTCACCAGCTACCCCGGGTTGGGACTCGCTATTCACTCCCGGACCGGAACCTAAGTTAACCTAACCAACCCCCAACAACACTCACCTTAAATTAGAAAAAGAATATAAAAAAATCTGCGGTTTTAGTAAGAAACTATGGGTCCGGCTTGAGGTCCGGAAATAAGCTTGGCCACACCTCACACTCCCACTCCATTAACTAAATAACGTGAATTAGCCAAAAGGAAAAAAAAAAGCTTCTTGTCTGCGATGTCTCTATTTCCACTTTCCACCAATCCTCATGCTGGGGTGTGATCACAGTACCATCATAACACAGGCAGAATGTTGACTAGTCCTTATATATACCTTATTTCATTAACTATTATACAAATCACGATTATTATTGAATAGCTTTCATGAGTGAATTATTTACGTTATTTCTTTTTTAAGGCAGAAATTTATCGTTCTCTTGAGTGTAAATTCGATAACAAAATCTTGGTAAGTTGTTGATGAGGCTCTCAGTGGCCCGAAACCCTCTGCCCATTGTTTTGTCTCCTGATAACTACCCGTCACCACCTTCTGTCACCAATCCCTCCAATAATGTTTTCTCTTCTGCGATTTTAATGCGGGAGGTAATTAATATCAATGGAGATTTATATTAAGGGTCTCAATTGATATTTGTCAGACTATATTAAAGCCACAAGGAACAACAAACCCATGAAGGAGCAGTGTGCGCGTTACTTGCCTCACCGGGTGTTCAAGTCTCACCCTGCACAGTGTAACAAGTCGTGCCTTATAGTCATGTTACGTCTGCAGGAGATAGGGACAACATGTTGGTATCAGAACCTGAAGTTACAAAATGTGTTAATAGTCCGGAAAAATGGATAATTATGTTTGTGTTGATTGGAACCGTTGGTAAGATTGTGACATCAACACCATGCTGCCCCCATCTCATGCAGACTATTAGACACGAATTGTGACTAAGTTATGTGACAACAACCACTTATGTGAACACGAGGCCACTTTCGTTTTTCTATTCATTAGTTTTACTATTATGTCCGCTACAGTAGTGATATATCAGCGGGCCCAATCACAAGTATAGGGTCCAGTAAAGAATAAGGTAAAAACAGAAATTTGGCTTTAAAAGAAAAACATAACAAAATAGTGGTACTGTATTAACATTCAATACAAAACATCAAACGGCGGATGGGAAGGATGGTTACAATATGTCACTGGGCAGGGTAATGTCATGTTATTTAGCAGGGCAATGTCACGTCACCAAGTCAGGCGATATCATGTCACCAATCTGGGCCGTATCACGTCACCAAGGTTAGCTAGATCACATGACCAAGCTGAAGCTTATCACGTTAACAGAGACGCTGCATCGCGTCACCGAACTAGCCCATATCACGTCACAAAGCAAGACACATTACGTTAACGAGAGGCGCCACATCACGTCACTAAGCAAGGCACATCACGTCATCTACAAGGGTCACATCACTCCCTGGCCGGAACCCGAGTTGTTAGCGTGTTGGGAGTGTCCACAGAAGAAGAACAAGAAGAACAAAATGAAGAACAAGAACAATACTTGACGCCGTTGCCATAATAAAAGCAGCAAGAGTTGGAGGCGTGATCCAACCTGCACATTTGGCTCTCGGCGACGCCCACCGTAAAAATAAAATGTTGTGGAAATCAAAGAGCAAAGGACAAGGAGTCTCTCTTATCACATGTTTTAAGTACCGGTCTGTTGCCACCACCGGGGTAGGAGGGGGAGGGGTGATGAGGGGGAGGGGGAAGGGGGGTGAGAGGGAAGGGGGCGCGTCCATTCTATCACAACTTCAATATTGAATGAGTTGGAGAAAAAACCCTTAAAAACTAACCAGCCATGTGAGTGGTGGGTGGGTCAGCTAGTGCAGTATATAGACGGCCACCGCGGGTCTAATTGGTGGACATGACAACACAAGAGCGAGCTGAAGCCTTCTCTGGCGCACCCAACACTAATATAATATTCAACACTCAGGAGTTTAAGACAGGGTAAGTATTAATTTCAACGTGGATCCATCATTTTGACATTGCTCCGTCAGTTTAACATACAGTATTTTAGCAAACAACAGTATTCATGTAGATAGCCATTTATTTTACATGTACTACTTAAAATACACAATACAGTATATACTTAAAAATATTGATCCAGTATTTTGATAGAACAGTGGGGACCTAAAAGATGTTAGTTATCATTACTGTATGAAGACAAAATAGTGATAACAAAACCGTACAATGGGTTAAAATGCACTACGAACTAGCCTGTATTACGGTATTACCTTGTTCACAAAGACTTACATTCACTCGAGCATTTTATTTAAGTCCTTACTGCATGTGTTTCCTGGTAAAATGTTAACGAGGGTGGTAACATTATCGTGAACCCTTATACACGTACAGACAGACCGTGAAGAGTTCAATATCAACACTAAAACTTATTCATGGAAGCTTAAATTTTACTATCCACCTCATAAGAACTTAGTAATATATCTTTACTTGACAAACCCAAAACAAATAACACATGTTTTAAAACGGATACCAATGGAGCAGGTAATCACAAAAGGTGTACCAAATGTATAATAAAACTCAGATGAATTTATAGCAAAGGTACCCATGCTGAATGTAATTATAACAGAAACATTGTAACAAAAAGTGTAGTTGACAGATAATGCAGGACAGGTACCAACGGTGTAGGACAGGTGATCATGACAGAAGTACCAGAGGTGTAATCAACTCAGAATAATCTACAGTACAGGTACCAATGACGTAGAAAACTCGAAACTCAGGGAATGATAATAAAGGCATCAACGGTGTACAGAACGACTTTACAGGTAATCATGGAACAGGTAACCAAATTATTGTTCACTAAGGTACAAAACAGCCACATTACAGGTGACCGCTGCGGTACAAGTGACGGTACATAAAGCAACAATAGAGTAATACCGTCAATCCTCTTAAATAATAGTCAAACGTGGTGTGCGTGCGTGCGTGTGTGTGTAAACCGTTTAACCTCACCATCCAAGTTTGTGTTCACGGACAAGTTAAGCGCTTGTAAACAGTTGGACTAAGATGGACCGCGTGGAGAGAGAGAAGGAAAAAAAGGTGTAACAGTGAGCCAATGAGGATGACCAGCGCCTGTAGGGTTTCTAAATCCTACTTCGCTACTGCCTAGGATTAAAGGTGTTTTTTTTCCCCCACCACCGTGACTTTTCCAGGTTTCTCTTGCTTAAAACACTCCACCACACAACCAATGACCTACAACACCATTCAAATACACCTGACTCGTTATTTTTCTTCGTATGTGAATATAAGACACTTGACTCGTTATTTTTTCGCTAGTAATATAGAAGACATCGTTATTTTTTCGCTAGAATATAGAAGACACTTGACTTGGAATTTTTTTCGTTAGTGAGTCATTTTTTTTACCAGGTGCAAAAAAACAAGCGATGAACGGAACGTGGGGAGGAGATTATAGAGCTTGATAGCCAGTTGGGCCACCCAGCATAGGGCTTCACCAAAACATCTCAATATACGCACCTGGCCAATCAACATTACACCAACCTTACCACTGTACTGTCACCGCTTCACAATTCACCATTATCACTGAACTGCCAACACCCCACACACCTCACCATTACCACCGTCCCTAAAACACCTCACTTCCTTTACCTCACCAACACAACCCCAAGGACAGAAAATCACAAACCTTTACCAACTAATACTCGGAAATCGTTCAAAACTGACAAGCTAAGTCCACCGGGTGGCATTAGACTCTTCCCTTTTATAATAAATTTATTAATCCACACACACACACACACACACACACACTTTCTAATGGTTGGTCAAGTGCGGCTGTGGTACCTCAGTCGTAATAGGCCCTAGATCTATTAAAATCCTATTAGTAATGTACTGTAACCCCATTTCTAATAGTTTACGTAACCTAACCTACACTGGGTCTCATTTACAGCTATGCATTATAAACATCACACTCATTTTCACATTTTTTTTTACCAATTTGGATGGATACATTTTGAGTCAGTGATGCCTAACCTTTTCTCACAGCCCATCCTAAGAGGTCTACAGCCTCAGCTTCCCTCAAAACACACATACCTCGACTTGGTTCTCATACAATTACCATTCATGTTATTTATATCCACAACTGTTTCTTTAATAGTATGTGTAAAGGTAGTTTGTGAAATGCTGTTGATATCGACGAGACAATCACTCACTTAATATTTGACCCAAGTTCGTGTGGTCCCAATCATGCCTATTATACTGTATATAAACTGTTGAACGGTATTTTACGTGGGTACATGTACTATACAAGTATTGATGAAAAAATTAATTGATTTGGGAATGGCCCTCCAAATGCTCCCTCCAAAACTTCCACCCCCAGCACCCTACCCCCTGGAACCTCCGTGAGTTAACGACTTCAAACATCACAAATAAACACAAAGTAAAAAACATATTGTATGTTGGTGGAGCAGCAGCAGGGGATCACCAGTACGTCATAAAGGTCACATTCCCGACGTAAAAAAAAAAAGCGGTCATGGGGCTTCACACTCTACATACATCTCCCCTCTACCATTTCTACACCTCACCTCTCACCCGCTTCTCCTATACCTTACCCTGACAACTTGATCGCAATCTAGCATATTTCTCTTACTCGCACCTAACCTAACCTAACACAGATTTAAACATATTAATACATAAAAAACTACACTGAAGACAAAATCCTGCTAAGAACATATGTCGGGCAGAAGACAACGAAGCTCCCCCCTGTATTATCTAAAGACGGACATACAGCTTAACCCAGAAGACTTAACACTGTTTAAGATGACGACTATGACGCACCAACCTTCTCTAATACGTGGTGGACAGAGACCAACAGAAATGATCGCCTTAGTAAATGTTCTCTTTACTGTCAGTCATCATTAGGTTTACTTAAGGAAATGAAACAACATATATATATATATATATACTGTCAGGTGATGAATCTGCACCAGCTTAAAATGTCATGAGTCTTTCTCAATCGAGTCTCAATTTAACGATGAATCGATTTCAACTTATGTGATGAATCGACCCTAACTTATATTAATCAATCTTTTTTTTCAACTTACAAGCATTAAAATCTATCTCACTTAACAGGTTACCGAATCAACCTCGACTTACACGTGATAGCGCTACTTGGACGTTCAGTACACACGAGACAAAGGCAAGTGAGAGATGCCAAACACCATTTTATAGAAGATCGACTAATAAGACCTACAGTACACTAAGATGGTATAAAGATGAGGGAGACGTGACGAATAAGACAGAATGTAACAGAAGACTTACGACAGTGTGGTGGGAGGTTAAGAGAGCCAGAATAAAACCTCGTAGGAACACGCTGTGGACTGGTGGTAGTGGTGGTGGTAGTAGCGGTGGAAGTAGTGGTAGTAGTGGTATGTCTCCAAGTGGATAAGTCAGTAGCGATGTTAAGTCTCAGTATTAACTAACACCTTGAGTACGAACCTGACCCGGAGTTAAGTATATATTGATTTACTCCCATTGAGTGAGATATCTTAACCCCTTGAGTACGATGAATTAATCCCATGAGTACGATGATTTAACCCCTTGACTACAATGATTTAACCCCTGAGTATAATAACTTAACCCATCGAGTACGATAATTTAATCCCTTCAGCAAGATGACTTATCCCCTAAAGTCAAGCTCTACCAATAGACTTTTGACCTACGATGATCTACGATATTTGGCAGAAACACATGGCACAATCCTTCATGAGACACTGCGGCAAGTTGTTTGAGTTCCATAAAAACAGGTCGAGGTTACTTATTCCCTTTATCTCTCTGTTCAATGGTAAGACAGATGTTCGATCATAATTTGAGATGTCTACTTACAATTCTCCATTAAAAATATTGTTTATAGTGGTCAGGTGGTGGTGTGGTAGTGAAGGAAACACGACTAAAGTTCTATCTCTTTTGCCGTGTTTCCTTCGTTACCATACTACCAATTCTCCATAGTTCTGGTGAGTAATAGCAACTGGTGAGTAATAGCAAATGTGAGCACTAGCATCAACGACTCGACGGACAGACGTATACGGAACGATTACTGACTGAGAAGGTGTGATATGTTAATTTGCATCATCCATTATAAGTGTAGTGAAATGGTACCGACCCAGTGATCCAGACAGGACATTTCATTATGTTGTGTCACCCAAAACCAAACCAAAACAAAACAAAAATAAAAAACTATGTAACGCGACGGTACTTGTGATCTATTGATATGGTAATTTTGTTGAGGTGCTCATTTTGAAATTCATCGCCCCCTCCGTAAAGATACTTTTTGGAGTGAATTCAATCTCGCGTGACAACAGTTACGGAAATAAAAATATCAACATATTATTTTGTTTTATATCTAACTGTAACAAATCCATGATATTTGTTATAGGTGTTTAAATCAAAACATTCTTTATGTACGACATTAAAATATAATGCAGACGATATAGCGACACACACACTTAAAATGTTGTTAAGAAAAAGTACATAACAATATATCAGCCTCACACTGTTACAATATACACAACATCATGATATTCAAGACAAATACTATGTTCCAGGGACCATAAATACTACCTGGCGGATCATGAAAATATTTGTTTTACCCGATCATATATGTACAACTACACACAGGCACACCAACACCTCATATCTTCCTCTCAAGTAGTAGTATTCTTCATATTCAAAATGTGTTCGAATATTATATGAGGCAGCAAAAATGGAATTTTTGAACAAGAGGTATTTGATGTTGGCATATTTTGCCACTCCTAGACAACACCATCTCACTACACCACTATGATTTTGTTTATATTCATGAATCAAACCACAAACGTGCGTAGAATACTGAATCTCACCCGTGATATTGACCTTTATCTATAATTAAATCAGATCTTTCTTACCAACACCACCAAAACAAGTTTGATCGAAAGTGGTCAACTCAGACAGACAACCTAACTCACACGTTACAAAAACATGTAACAAAAACATGTAAGAGTAAGTAAAATGAAATCGATAAACACTTTAGTCCAATAGCTGGCAGTTAATAATATCTCCAGTGAACATGAATACTCACATAATTACATAAACGCTAACTTAAATAATACTTATGAATTTCAAGTATACTTATAAGAAAAGTCGTATTTTATGAGATGTAATGACGCACGCACGTACACGTAACCCAACAAGCGATGAATAAAATTAACCTTAACATATCTACAAACCTCTAATAACAAAGGCAACACAATTTACCTTGTTTACATGCACGAGTCTAAGCTTCAACGTACGAACGGGTGACTTTACCACTGAGTAAAAAACATCTCCAAGAGGTATCCAAGTCAGCCACTTTCATTCATACAATAATTATTAATCGGATAAAAATTCAAGCAAAACATTGTAGATCTAAGCACCAAGATACGAGATGTCAGAGATGGTGTATTCTCAACCTAATACAAAACTGTAGACAAAAGTCCCCGAGATTAACCAGTTCTGACCAGCAAGCTTCTGTATAGCGCATCAAACCTCTCCACAGACGGATATGCAGCGTTATCATTCCACCTGTTCATTAACGTCGGGAATAAAAGACTTTACCATAATTAATGAAAATGTGTTTATGAATATCCAGACTTGAAAATGACATACACATAGAATAAGAATGTCCATCTTACTTCTCTAAGACTGAAGGATTACCAGCCACCAATATAATTTTAAATCCTCTGATCAATCGTCATAAATCACTGCGAGGAGCCACAAGTCGCAGTACAAAAAGCATTAATGGTAAAATATGGACTTCCCGCGGTGGTCACTTCTACCTCAAGAATTCGTATGACGCGACGGATAAAAATTAATATAAAATAAATATGTCTTCCTTGTATATACTGTATACTTCTTTTAGTAGTCATTCTAAGACAAATAAATTAGTTGTTGTATACTTATGTAGCCAAAATTGGACACACTATGACAAATAAAACCCAACTAACTTCAGTTTATTGTTAAACACATATACGACTAAAACTTTCGTCAGCCAGAACCCAGAGACGCATATTTGACCATCTGGGAAAGTGATTGTCGAGTAGTGCATCCCGAGGCCCCAATCACTCTACAGTAGTGGGCTAATACAGTTTTTGTAAGGCGAACAGTGATCCGGCAAGTAACCCCACCCCCTTCACACTCAAGTGGGGAAGAAGGCTTATAAAATGTCACCATAATTTAGATATTTTTTTATGTGTAAGTTAAAAGGCAACATTAATAGCCAGGTGCAGACAGCAGGGGCATAGCTGTTGTATGTTACACCTGAATTAGAAATCCCGTTACCAGCCGCAGCCAGTAATGGAGGGAGTAACAACCATAACAAGGACAACATTAACAACAATAGTATGAACAGAAGCAGTTGTAGCTACGGTTAAAACAGTAATCACAATATTAAAAACCACAGTAGCAGCAAAGAAAAAAACCGCGACCCAGAGGCAATTACATCAACAGCAGAGGCGTAACAACTGACACAACAATCACGGTACTTGCAGCCAACACAGGAAGCCAGGAGCATCTGCACCAATAACCTCCAAGAGTGACACCATAACCCCGGACCCACAGGAGAAGCAAAAACTATAACAGTTAAGGAGATACAACAGGAAGAGGGGGAGGAGTAGCTAGCAGTAACAGCAGAGGAAGGAGAAGCAGTAACAGAAGTAGGAAGAGGAAAAGAAGCAGTAACAGTAGAAGGGGGGGAAGAGGAACAATAGGAGAAGGAGGAGGAGGAGGAGGCTGAGGTACAATAGAGGTAGGAGGCAGGCAGGGAGGGAGGGACAGGGCGAGGCAGCATGTGGAGGTAGTGAGATATATCCGGGCAATAGGTCTCGGGTGGCAGGGGTTCGGGACCACGGAGACCACTGGGGACCTCTTCGTCTTGATGATAAACCGCAGAGGAAGGCGTGGCCGCGGCCAGTCGTAATGGATTATGAAACATTGATTACCACATAAATCTGGCCCTGGTCATGTGGTTCTGGACCAGTATGGGAGTTCCAGGCCGTTTCCTGGCGGTTTCCATGCTAGTAAGGTGGAATTAAGGTATACTTGATGGCATGGGCGACTTCCAGAATAATAAATGGCTGTGGCGCTACGGCGAGGTTTGTAATGCATTATGAAACCCTGATTACGGAATAAATCTGCCAGTGGCCATGTTGCCACCCGCCTCGTAGAGGGAGCCAATGGGACATCCTTGGCTGGATTTCCAGGTCTGGAAAGTCAGGATAATGTAGAGACGGGTTATTAAGGGCCGCTACCATCATATTTGTGTCTTGCTGTGGACCGCCACCCAGACACTGACCACACTCTCCATCACCGCCCTCGTGTGCCGGGGACGTGGCCACCCTGGTGCTCACCCCCACCACGCTCCCAGCTGATGGTGGTAACGAGGGGAGGGTTACTGGTGATGTGGTGGTGACGGGGTAGAGATGCATTTTATGGTGGTAGAGGTATTATATATGTTGGTGTTGTTGGTAATGGAGGAGGTATGGTGATAACGGCACCATAAATGCTGGTGATGGTGGTGTCAAGATCAGTGATAGTCGCGATGGTGGCAATGGGGTGGAGGTTGGTAAGTGATGGTGGAAGAACGGGGTGAGAGACGGTGATATGAGAGAGAAGGATACTAGTGATGGTGGTAGACGAGGGAAGGATGCTAGTGGTGGTGGGAAATGGTGCAAAAATTGCTAGTAATGCTGGTAGAAGTGGATGATGAGATGCCAGTGATGGTGGTAGTATCTAGATGAAGTGAAGGTGATGGTGGTAGCAGCTGGGTAAGGTGAGCATAATGGTGGTAGTATGGAGGGGGTAGTGACGTAATACGACACCCCAACATGCACTTAAGAGGACCGTATACGATGTGGTTAGGAGGCCGTAAGATGTGTTAATGTGGACGGAAGTTGCATTTTGAAGGCCGTAATAAGTGTTAAGGGGACCGTAAGACATGCTTATGGTTTCTGCAACATGTGTGTGTGTGTGTGTGTATGTGTGTGTGTGTTATAGACAAGCAGAATGGAGAAATGATCATGTTTTGACTTACTTCAAAGACCAATTATGTAATACTTTATGACAAACCTTGCTGGCGGTGTGTATAACATTAATTACACATCGCTGAAAGCGTCGCCAACTAAATAGATATATTTTGTACAGTAATTAAATTATCAGCGCGTCCCCTTGTGAAGTTACCGACGAGAGCTGCTTCTACACCACACTATATACCGCAGAACTCAATACCGATCTCGAGACTCAGACACGTCGTTCAATAAGAGTTAAACCATTCTTAGGAAAAGTATCGATTAGTGAGATGTGATTTATTAGTGGTAACAAATCGTCCCTCAGCAGACCGTATTTCTTCTATGTGAAGCATTTCTCTCCCGAGCAATTTCTGGCTACAAATACCTGCTGGCGATGAAGATTTGTGCTTACTTCTGTAATATATATATATCTCCTCGCTCTCCCTCAAGCAGTTAGTGTGTGTGTGTGTGTGTGTGTGTGTGTGTGTGTGTGTGTGTGTGTTATAAAGGATAGACCCGTAGAATGGAGAATGATCATATTTTGACTTCAAAGAAAAAATTATATATGGGTACACTGAACAAAAACAAAGAGTTAATAGTAGTACAGCAGGATAATAAGTCCAACATCCTGAGTGTGTGAGGTTGACGTGTACCCCGGCGGCGTCTCCGTGTCATAGCTGGAGGTTAAAACAAAGTGTGGAGGTAAACATGCCGTGTGTACTTTGAAAAAACACACACACACACACACACACACACACACACACACACACACACACACACACACACACACACACACACACACACACACACACACACACACACACACACACACACACACACACACACACACACACACACACACACACACACACACACACACACACACACACACACACACACACACACACACACACACACACACACACACACACACACACACACACACACACACACACACACACACACACACACACACACACACACACACACACACACACACACACACACACACACACACACACACACACACACACACACACACACACACACACACACACACACACACACACACCACACACACACACACACCAATACTTCAACAACTTCGGAAAAACAACGACAATCTCAACGTACATGATAGGGATGACGGACCAACCTCATCATTACGAATTTTACCCGAAAATTGAGGGTTATTACTCCCCATCTTCACCCGTACAAAAAGCAAGCAGAATATAGCCACAAAAAGCTTGGTACTAATAGTGAGAGTGTGTGCCTCAGCCAGCCCACGATACCCCCTCACTCTTTTCTCATAAACAGCTTTAGCATTTGCTCACTCGGCGATTATTCCTACGACACATATCTTCCAATTAACAGCTGAAATCGAGAGGTAATAAATTTTAAAAGTCAGACTAAATCCATCGTCATTGTTCCTTTGTTTATCTGAAATTTAAAAGAATCTTACCAAAACAAACCTGGGTAATAATTTATGACTTTATCCATGAAGTTATCAAGCCGTCACTAAATTCTGAAACGACTCTTCCTTTTCTGTTTAGATGGTCACATATAAACATAGAAGTAAAATTATGGACATGTTTCTGTTTATAATATAGAGTATATATAAAACATAATTCTCATTTAGTAAGAATCCATCTATCTGACAATGTAACACTGCCACACTATCTCTGAACCACACTACTGTACTCATTGCCACACTACCTCTGAACCACACCATTGTACTCACTGCCATACTACCTCATAAGTCATTTACTGAACTGAAATCCCAAACATGTGAATACGGTTAAATAACACGGGTATATAGGTGGCGAGGTTGGGTATCTTATCACAGCAGTCAAGCTCGTTGGGTCATGTCCCTAACTATTTGGCGTACCTTACATGACAAGAGGCACCTTCCTGTAGTTCTAGACAATGTTGACTGGTCGCGTGTGTTATGCTCAATCACGCCGCGAAACACATCACCCAGAGGTTAAGACAATGAAGTGTATTCCACTGATAGGTATCAATTTACCCGAGAGGGAGGAAACACGCCAAATAATACATTGTAAGTCACAAAATTGTTCTTTACTTCGGCTCAATTTCACGTGTGACTTTGTTGGCAATCTAAAATAATATCAGTTGATTACAATGCAGATAACAGATATGTCGAGGCGCGCGTTTTACACATTGGTCATTTCACCTGTAGCCTGTGGCAGCAGTTTACCAAATATAAAATACTACCACCGAGCCCCCTTGGCTATTTGTGCACTCGTACCATCGCTCCCATAGTGCATTCAGAGCGAACCCTGTTTAAGGATAACCTTTTTGGAGAGCTTTAAAAACTATCCAATCACCAGATGGAGTCAATCGTCACAGCGTGGAGCGGAGCGTTCTAGGCTACACCAACAGCCTCACAGCTTGGCTCTAAATTTCATACAGATCGTTAAAATATTAAAAGTACTTTGGCAGAATATCGGAAAAGTAAATTTCTCATCCGCTTCTATACTGTTATAACACTACATGGACGCTAAGGTGAATTTAAACTCGTTAACGAACCAATTTTCTCAAGAACTTCAATAATATTTAAGGCTCGTTACTTATATCCTGGCGTGAACGGCAATGGAAAGCCATCTTGTGGTTGCCTTAAATGGGAAAAATATAATGTTACATGCAGTTTCCATCCAACGACAAACCTGTGACTGTACTATGATTTTATCAACACCTGACAGACACTACTATCTGAATCCAATATAACTCACGCATTTTCCACCCACTTAAGACCTGTGTCAGCCAGTCATCAATACGTGAAAATCTGCCTATTGTCCAGAACTCATCAACCCACCAACCAATACGAAGCAAATGGTAAGAAAATGTTTTACCCTGATAATGCCTTCTAGCTATTCATAATGTGTAAATGTAAAATGTTCCCAACAGCCTGTCATTCAGCCGATACTTCGTGAATGTTAACAGCAATATTACCTTGAGCTGTGTGTGACGCCTCCCAGTCGCTAATATGTCAATGTTAAACGTAGCCCAGATCCTCTCCACCAATCAATATAATATGTGGATATAACGCTGTGTTGTCTAAAGCCGTGTGTGCCTGTCAACCAGTAACGTAAGAACACCTCTCCAGGTTTTGTCTAGCGCCTGTTAACAAGTCGTAAATTTGAGAAATTACAGTACTTCTTTTAATTTATTTTTCATTTGTTCAATTTTAAGCCAAAGTTCTATCCAATAATTTGTTTGGTTCTGATTCGTATTTTTTTTTAATCTATCCATGTTTTCGTTTGATTCACGATTAGTACCGGTATTTTAGATTTACTTTGTACAGATTTTAATTTCACAATTCCATTTAACTTTTTTTTTGTTTTTTACTTGCGGCTACGCAATTATTTTTCTTCTCTCACTTCTATTGTATTTTTACTACAACTTTATACTTGTAGTCTACCATGAATAATTATAACGAAGAGTATTCCTTTACAATCGTGTGTGTGTGTGTGTGTGTGTGTGTGTGTGTGTGTGTGTGTGTGTGTGATTCATTTCTACTGTACTTATACTAACAAATCATTTTTTTGCTTAACAAATTAAAACACCATTTCTTAATAATTGGTTAATGGATAATATATAATATATTCTTTTCCACTGATTCAATCTATGTATCTTAGTGTTATAATATTGCACTGTGTTACTATTCTGTTATAAAATGATATATATCTACCAGCCTCCGGGTCTCCTGCTTCTTATATCAACAAGTATCCATAATATATTTGTTGTATATAATGATGTCGTTTTTTTATTATATTTATATTTAGTAAGATGTGAAATTTTTAAAAACAATAATAATACTTGTATTTCACTTTGTTGTTGCAATATCTTATTAACCTCTGCCGGGAACTGGGGGGGTTACTGCTTTTGATCCTGCCTGCCTGCCTGTCTGTCTGTCCACACGGGGTAAACGTTTAGTACTAATCACGGCAAAGTTGACCAAGTGTTGCCATCGTAAAGGTTCGCGTGATAACATATACTGTATGGGGCTCTCTGGCGGTTCAACAAATCAATAACATGAAACACTCTCACTATCCAGTATTAATTCACAGCAACAGCATCACTATATCGATATTCATCCCGCCAATGTAAAGGTTCACAGGCAGGGTTTGCACGCGCTCTTTTAGTGTTTTATGTACTTACGTTTTTATCAATTAATTCATTATTATTCTCAGTATTTTTATATTTTTACGTTGATCTCTTTAATATTAATGTCGTTACTATTTATTTATTGTCTCCTTAGTTTCACAATGAACTGTATCTAGATTAACGTGGGGTTTTTTCCGACAGGTCTTATTAATGAGATGACTGTTGATAGTTTATATTAGTCTAACACTTCCACAGTCAATCATTACCAACACACAGTAGAGATGATAATGTAATCAAAATGTAAAAAAAAAAAATCATAATTCTAATCTAGTGAAGCCATCTAGTGAAGAATATAATTAGTAATAGCACCGGCAGTGATATCAATGATGGCCTCGGGTTTATCCTTTGTGAGGAGAACTTAATCGCTCACAAAAAGGAATTAATAATGTATCCTACTATAAATTAATCCAGTAAACAAAACAAAAAAATATGTCTGTCTTCTGTAACTTGATGTCTTTTTGTTTTTCCCTCACTGCAGCACAACTTACTGAGGGAGGCGACAAAAGGGTCAATTACAGTAAGTGAAGTCCTCGATATAACACAGAGCGTGGAGGCGGTGGGGGACAGAGGTACAGGTGGAGGGGAATAGACTGTAGACGGGACAAATTAATGAAGAGGACGAGCCACAGTGTTAAAGGTGAAGGGGGGCTACTGGAGGAGGGGGCTACTGCAGAGATGGAGGAGGGTGGGCTACTGATATAAGATTCCACACACATATACGATCACATATTACCTGTCTGTCTAATTATTTCAACAATACCTAACACACCTGTGCTGTATAAACGTTATTTCCCCTTACTTTTTTTTTCCATATGACAATTAATATCTTAACTATTTAACTATCAATTATCACCTTCATATTAATTAACCTATGAAAGTAGAGAACCTAATTAATTAAAAATATCATAACTACTCTTGATTGGCTATTCATTAATAATTCTGATGACGCATAAAGATACAACACTAACCATCCATTAATAATTGTGCACTGGGTGTCCCTCTGTATAAGAAATACTATATAGATAACTAATTCACCGTATATAATATAAATACGTTTTGGTTTTAGCATTGCCGAGGATCGTGTGTTCGTGTGGATTGTGTTTTTGTGTGGATCGTGTGTTGTAAGGATCGTATAGCGAGGATCGTACAGTGAGGATCGTCCAGTGAGGATCGTACAGTGAGGATCGTACAGTAAGGATCGTACAGTGAGGATCGTACAGTGAGGATCGTATAGTGAGGATCGTACAGTGAGGATCGTACAGTGAGGATCGTACAGTGAGGATCGTCCAGTGAGGATCGTACAGTGAGGATCGTACAGTAAGGATCGTACAGTGAGGATCGTACAGTGAGGTCGTACAGTGAGGATCGTACAGTGGGGATCGTACAGTGAGGATCGTCGAGTGAGGATCGTACAGTAAGGATCATTATGGCGAGGATCGTACGAGTGAGGGGATCGTCGAGTGAGGATCGTACAGTAAGGATCGTACAGTGAGGATCGTACAGTGAGGATCGTACGAGTGAGATCGTCAGTGAGGATCGTACAGTGAGATCGTACAGTAAGGATCATTGGTAGAGATCGTAGTAAGGATCGTACAGTGAGGATCGTACAGTGAGGATCGTATAGCGCGGATCGTACGAGTGAGATCGTACAGTGAGGATCGTGCAGTGAGGATCGTACAGTGAGGATCGTATGGCGAGATCGTACAGTAGGATCGTACAGTGAGGGATCGTGCAGTGAGGATCGTACAGTGGGGATCGTATGGCGAGGATCGTACAGTAAGGATCGTACAGTGAGGATCGTACAGTGAGGATCGTCCAGTGAGGATCGTACAGTGAGGATCGTATGGCGAGGATCGCAGGTATAATTAATTACAGTGGTACATGATTGGAAGGTGATCAACGCCTCTGATTACAGTACGGTTCATTAGGCTGGCAGCTAGGTTTAACACCACGCTGACTTAACCCTCATCATAGTAACCAATTAGCACACATGTTACCATCAAGGAGGAAGGAAGGAAGGAAGGAAGGAAGGAAGGAAGGAAGGAAGGAAGGAAGGAAGGAAGGAAGTGGGCTTGGGTAAAGAAGTCTTGGGGATCTCTCTCTCTCTCTCTCTCTCTCTCTCTCTCTCTCTCTCTCTCTCTCTCTCTCTCCTACAAAATCCTCCGAGGGAAAAAACTTTGTCGGTCGGTCGCTTCTTAACCCACGTGATGATCCTGTTAGTGAGGGTACAACGAGCGACACACACACACACATCTACTTTATTTCATTATTCACATATACATATACATACATACATACATACATACATACATACATACACACACTCTCTCTCCAACACCTACCAGCTTATACAGATCTTCTTCCCTTACCATACACCCCTCCTCCCCCAACACCTACTATCCTACAGTTCTACAAAATCCACTTACCGCCTGGCCCCCTACATAAAACAACACCTGACTGAGCAATAACACCTCGAGTCCTGCTCTGGGGGGTCTTCATGTGGTCTATACTGTATGTGTGTATCAGGAGAAATTACCTTGGCAAGAGTTTGAGCCATTTTAGGGTGGTTTACCTGTGTTGCTTAATTAAAAAGTTGAGGAAAATGAAACGAAAAACGGGAAAAATATCCAAAATAAAAATGAAAATACAAAGGAAAAAAAACACGAAGGGAAATAAATGGGAGGAACAACGGAATGAGATATAAATAATCTAAAACAATTCCTTAAAAAACCTGATAAACTAAACTTTAATTTTCATTGCTATCAATCGGGTTTACATAATGTTTTATCAATTGAGTTCATGTTTATTATAATTACCAGTTAAATCTGACAGTCCACGAGCTGTTCCTTCATATAATTCATATTTATAGTCAAATGTATAAAAACGCATCCTGGACTTTCACTATGGCAAAATTAACATAATTATTTGGTAAAAATTTAACGGTGTAAGTATGTATGTATGTATGTATGTATGTATTATGTACCTGTATTTCATAATTCACATGGGACTCCGGCATAAAGAACAACAAACAGTGCCATACAGGAGTCAAGGTACACTGGAATAGAACAACAAAACACCCCCCGAGTTATTCTGGGTATATGGGACATAAAATTACTTCAGAAACCCGCTAGACTCGGGGCGTATGGGTGCATAAAATCATCAGAATGCCTTGAGAAGGTACGTGTGAATTTCCCCCCCCGCCAGGAAGTAGTGTGTACCACAACCTGCGTGTCGTCAGAGACCAGAAACTGCATACAGTCTGGCTGCGCATAATTCTCACCGTATAAAACCTGAGCAACAAGGACGTGGTGGTTGCCATCGTCGTCCCAGCCGCCTGTCAAAGTGACGGGCCACACCAGGTTCGCCCACCCCTACCAGCCAAAAACCTGCCATACTCACACGCACAATAAATAACCTGACTGCCGGTAAACCAGGAAAATTTCTCCAACGCTGCTGAAAATCCTGTAATAAGTCGATGCAACGTTTCTTGGCTGCAGAAGATAAGGCAAACTGAAGACAGTACCTTGGTTCGATCCAGGTGCATTCAATAAACAACAGCTAGCAGCAAAACCTTAAAAACGCAATAAACCTTACCACCAACTAGGAGTAACAAACCTTAAACACACCCAATAAACCATCAACTAGGAGTAACAAACCTTAAACACACCCAATAAACCACCAACTAGGAGTAACAAACCTTAAACACACTCAATAAACCGCCAACTAGGAGTAACAAACCTTAAACACACCCAATAAACCACCAACTAGGAGTAACAAACCTTAAACTCACCCAATAAACCACCAACTAGGGACAACAAGGCCTAAACAACACTCAATAAACCAACAACTAAGGGTAACAAACCTTAAACACACCCAATAAACCACTAACTAGGAGTAACAAACCTTAAACTCACCCAATAAACCATCAACTAGGAGTAACAAACCTTAAACACACCCAATAAACCACCAACTAGGAGTAACAAACCTTAAACACACTCAATAAACCGCCAACTAGGAGTAACAAACCTTAAACTCACCCAATAAACCACCAACTAGGAGTAACAAACCTTAAACCCACCCAATAAACCACCAACTAGGGACAACAAGGCTTAAACAACACTCAATAAACCAACAACTAAGGGTAACAAGCCTCTACATCACACACGATAACCCACCACAATCGAGAGAAACTTCCGCGCGAGTCTTCCCTCTGTTTTCTTATCCAGCGTTTCCCTTATCCTTGGCCCCTCGGCATTTTTTTCGGCCAGTTTTTTACGCCACTCTGCAGAGCACTTTAATCGGCTTCCTCAGCTCCCCCCCCCAACCCGAACCTAACCCCCCTTCCTTTTTTTTTTTTGAGGGGCAGCTCTGAACCCAGTTTTGTCCCTTCCTTTCCTCACCTCTCTACTTCTCATTTATTCTTCCCATGGTCTCTCTCTCTCTCTCCCTCTCTCTGAACCCAACCCCCCCGTTGATTTTCTCTCTCGTTAGTACAGTATAATGGCTTACTCACGTGCGGATTAAAACACTATATAGATTTCTATTGCAAAAAGGCCATCGTAGATACGGTCTTACCCCTTCTGTAAAATATGAACCATTATAAACATCGGGGTACTGTTTCCACCAGCTGTCCTGGAGGTGAAGTGTGATCCTTGTCTTACGTTCCCGAGTTGTGATCCTTTCAGGGAATGACATCACCCAGAGGCAACGTGCTGATGCCAGAGCCACTGTCACCAGAATGTGGTGTAAATCGACTGATACATCAAGATTTCGCTCGGTAAAAATGAAATACCAATCTTTGAACTTTTGAACTTTGAACTTTTATACTTGTTTATATAATTATTATGTAATATATGCGGATGGTTTAATAAAGTAATCTCATATTGTAAGGCTGAAAAGTTCATCATTAAACTAAGGAAAAGTTGCAACCTTACATGTTACTAAGATTCAGAATACAGACTGTTGATGGGTACGAGAGAGGAAGCATTACTAAAGCGACCCCAATTGCAAGGTCAAAGGTCGATGGGATAAGTTAAGGAAAAATAGTGTTTGTTTTTTTAATTAAAGCTTACGACACTATATTACTATATACAGTATCCACATATTCGACACAGCATTTGACACACAAACAAAACGATTCTCGGAAAAAAAACCCGTTACGATAAGAAAAAAAAATACAGACTGGACGTTTTCTCCAGCATTTCATTGTTACGATTAATCCCAGTACATATTGTTTAGCCCATATCTTATTGTTTAGCCCACCTCTTATTGTTTAGCCCACCTCTTATTGTTTAACCCACACTATTGTTCAGCCCACCTCTTATCGTTTAGCCCATGTCTTATTGTTTAACCCATCCTCATGTTTAGCCTATCTTAATGTTTAACCCACCTTGTTGTTTACCCACCTCTTATCGTTTAACCCACTTTAATGCTCAGCCCAACTTATTGCTTAGCCCACCTTATTATTTAACCCACTTCTTATTGTTTAGCCCACCTTTTATTGTTTAACCCACTTTAATGCTTAGCCCACCTTATTGTTTAACCCACTTCTTATTGTTTAGCACACCTTTTATTGTTTAACCCACCTTATTGTTTAGCCCACCTTATATTATGGCCCACCTTATTCTAAGCAACTGTTCTTCTACCTTCCAGTTCTAATACCAATTAAATCTCTATTGTTTTTATTGACCACACTGTTTACCCTTTAGCGTCCTCTATAAAGACATTGTGCACACGGCTTACTCCAACCTCGTCAGTGTAGGAAGGTTCTGCCATCTGCTTCTACTGCACATCCTACTCGTATATTCTTTAAAATACACGCTACCATAACAGTTACTCCACCCTACAGTCAATAGCGACAACCTACAGTCACAGCAACACCTTTTTACTGTGTACTCACCCCTACAGTCAAAGCGCCATCCTATAGTCAAAGTGATACCTTTTTACTGTGTACTCAATCCTACAGTCACAGCGACACCTTTCTACCCTGCAACTCCATCCTACAGTCATAAAGTATTCTAATAAAAAAAACAGGCCGTCACCTCTGCACTTTTAAAAGCTCTCTTACCACACGCAAAACTTTTCTCCTCTTTTTATATCAATGTTAGAATATAATCAACGGCTCTATCGTACACCTCTGACATGGCGTTTGAACTCTTTCTCTAGTAGTGAGATTGTACGTGTTTTTAATGATCTTTTCCCCTATATTGGTGGAGAGGATACCAGTGTGTTTTCAATCATTTTTTTGTCTCATATACTAGTATTACATCGTGTTTACTTTGAGGCTTGTTACTGTCAGTGGTTCACGCCTACTCTCTGACCTCAATGTTATGTATTTCGCATTTGATCAAGAATCACGAGTTCTAACGTAAAATATGATAATAAGCGCAAGTATGCATAACTCACTTCATATCAATATATTATACATCAGAACCTCCGTTAGATACAATGTGTAGCTCTAAGCTCTGGTGGGCGGTCTCAGCCTTCCCCCCTCCAACTTTCTCGCTTATTTTTTCTAATGAGATTTTTTTTTTTTTTTAGGAGAAAGAGAGGAGAGAGCGAGGGGCAGAGGTGACGTGCTGACCATCTCTAGGGACCCTATCCTGACATCAGAGTGGTACAAACACACATAGACACATACACAAACACCTACACACACACACACACACGCACTGTAACATCACAACCTGGATTTTCCCTTCTGGAAACTTTCTCCCTTGTCTGGCCACCGTCCTCGAGCCCCACCCCAAGTGTGCACGATAACCCTAACTCACAATACACAAGACAAAAACTTGAGGGTGTGGGGCGACCACCCTCAAGGCCTTAGGCTGGTTGACCGCCACACACACACACACACACACACTGGCGCGACCAAGTGACCCGTGATGACACACTTCCAGGCATTCTTATTCCTGACACCCGTCACAGTAAGGCCTTTGTTATGCTCTATGGATACTAAACAAACAAACAAAAATAACGACAGTTCAGTGCCTCATCCTTTCAGTCGTGACACTGTTATAAGAGTCTTGGTGTATCAAAATGTTAACAATATAACGTTGTTAGTAATGTAAGGCACACCGATGGTGCAATTAATAATAAGAAGAGTTGTTTCACATACAAACGTACACTGATGCAAACCCAGTCAAGGTGTTTGGTCATCTAAACAGGTGATCTAAAGATGCACGTCGAGAGAGAGAGATACTTGACTATACAACTGCAACCAAAAATTCCCTCGACACTTGGCATCTACCTAAGACTACACAAACATATACATCTAGATTATAGCCGACGAACGTTGTTATTCATTTAAATTATGACAGAACAACGAGATAATATGCTCTACAATACAGTGAAATACCTGAATAATTATATATCCCAACCTTCAACCTCCACCATTTACGTACCAGACCCCTAATAAAATATAGGGTGTTGGGTTGTAAGATGGAATAGTTTAGCTACACATTTGTCTGTTTCTTGGTGATGGAACAAAAGAATATGACAAGAGAGAGTTCTAAGCGCAGAATAAATCCCCCTCTGATGGGTGTATGATAAATGTGATGAAGAATTCGCCGTACAGGTAATATATTTCTAACAAGTAGTATATCATGTTTCAAAGAGATACATCAACATGACTGTATTTTTCTATCATAAGTTTCGAGTTTAAGACATTATAAATCTGCCAATCATGATAACTAAGACGACTTCACTTAACAGGATACATAAATAATTTCTACAATGAACTGCAAACAGTTACAATAATAATGTATATATATCCTGCAATATTGTGAGAAATAATATAATATTCAAGTCGGGCTGTATAATAAACTTTAAAGCTAAACACAAGAATTCATAAATTATGCCAAGAACAAACGCGTAACATTCAATCAACAATGAATAACTGCTACAAAATGGAAACAAATTAGACATCTGATCTAGAAATATGTCCTGCCAAAGAGCCACTACCTGAGACTAAGGATATTAACGTTAGAGTACTACATCAGGAAACGTTAGAGTACTACATAAGAAAACGTTAGAGTACTACATCAGGAAACGTTAGAGTACTACATAAGAAAACGTTAGAGTACTAACATCAGGAAACGTTAGAGTACTACATAAGAAAACGTTAGAGTACTACATAAGAAAACGTTAAAGAGAACTACATAAGAAAACGTTAGAGTACTATATAAGAAAAGCAATAAGTTTTACATAAGAAAACGTTAAGTACTACATAAGAAAACGTTAAAGAACTACATAAGAAAACTATATAAGAAAACGTTAGAGTACTACATAAGAAAACATTAGAGTACTACATAAGAAAACATAAGAAGAGTGCTACATAAGAAAACGCTAAAAAATATACATGAAAACTATAGAAATTACTACATAAGAAAACGTTGAAAGTACTACGCATAAGAAAACGTTGAAGTACTACATAAGAAAACATAAAATTACTACATAAGAAAACGCTAAAGAGTGCTACATAAGAAAACATAAGAGTACTACATAAGAAAACGTTAAAGAATACTGTAAAAACGTTAAAAGAACTACATAAGAAACGTAAAAGAGAGTACTACATAAAGAAAACATAAAGTACTACATAAGAAAACATAAGAGTACTACATAAAGAGTACTACATAAGAAAACGTTAAGAGTACTATATGAAAGCAATGAAATTGCTACATAAAGAAAACGTTAGAGTGCTACATAAGAAAACATTAAAGAAGAACTACATAAGCAATAGAGTACTATATAAGAAAACGTTGAGGTACTACATAAAGAAAACGTTAGAAATTGCTACATAAGAAAACATAAGAAGAGTACTGAAAACGTTAAGAAATTACTTACATTAGAAAACGTTAAAGACTACATGAAAACGCTAGAGTACTACATAAGAAAACGTTAGAGTACTACATAAGAAAACGTTAGAGTACTACATAAGAAAACATAAGAGTACTACATAAGAAAACGTTAGAGTACTACATAAGAAAACATCAGAATACTACATAAGAAAACGTTAAAGAGTACTACATTAGAAAACGTTAGAGTACTACATAAGAAAACATAAGAGTACTACATAAGAAAACGTTAGAGTACTACATAAGAAAACATAAGAGTACTACATAAGATAACGTTAGAGTACTACATAAGAAAACATCAGAGTACTACATAAGAAAACGCTAAAGAGTACTACATAAGAAAACATAAGAGTACTACATAAGAAAACGTTAGAGTACTACATAAGAAAACATAAGAGTACTACATAAGAAAACGTTAGAGTACTACATAAGAAAACATCAGAGTACTACATAAGAAAACGTTAAAGAGTACTACATAAGAAAACGCTAAAGAGTACTACATAAGAAAACATCAGAGTACTACATAAGAAAACGTTCGAGTACTACATAAGAAAACGTTCACACAAAACTGACACTTATATATGCTCCTTACGTAACTTTGAAGAGATAATGCGTATTACTCTCTCCTATAAAACCACACTTGAAAATGTGGCTAATCTATTCTTTCAATCAGATTCTTCAGAAGAAATTACGCCTGGGGATATACTTAGTAACACTCCAGGCAATATGTTCATGTAATAACTCTGGTCAATATAACACAAAACACAACAGAACCTTGAAAATTGTCGGTTTAAATCTTTTATCATTAATTTGGATAAGGTTTCACCACACTGGCACAATTCAAGAAGGTTCAAGGCGAATATTTTACAACCTAGTGTAGAAGCGTTTCAAGTAATGTTATACAGAGTGTGTTATGTGTACTTACTGCGGCCTTGAAGTAGATGGTGTCACCGGGGCGGACTCTGAGGGCGTTGAGGGTCATGCCGCGGTGGTCGTCAGTAAGCTGGGTGGGCTGGTCGTCCTCACACACCCACAACGTCTGAAGGATTGGCCAGATATTCGTCCGCGCCGAGATCTGACCAAGACACAGAGGGATAAATGACCTCTTACTGGGATATGAAGTGCACACCATTGTACAGTAAACAAAGACATGTTATTTAATTTGTACATCAATATTCTACTTTCAGTGATGGGGTTTTGTTTAATACGTACATATATATTATTAAGTAAATAAGTATTGAAAAAATTCTAAGCAAAGAAAAGAAGAGATAGAGGAGGAAGACATCATTATAAATATTGAAGATCAAAATAAGCTAGATTTCTAAACATTGTAGTGTGGAAGTGAGGTTCAGACGCCAACACAACTCCCTGGTGAAACACACAACATGGGTAGGTCACTCACAAAGTTCTGGACCTCCCGCAGCGTGTCAGTGGAGGAGAAGGTCCTGGAGGCTCGCACCAGCCGCTGACTGCTCATGGTGCTGGAGCCACCGCTGGCACTCGCGCCCCCGCCTCCTGTTATACCCAGGGAGGCCAGCCGGGGCTTCTTCCGTGGACCAACACTCTGAAACATCAAAACCACATATTGTTGACAACTCTGCCATAACCAATAAAATAACTTAAAATAATTAGTCTATAACCAAAATGATCTGCCCGGAAAACTGAAACTATACAAAGTTATATGGTATTAAACTATGATAAAGACTGTTGCGAAAATCCTAAGATTCATTTAGAAGCTGAAGGTCAGAATGTGAAGCTGAAGGTCAAAGTCTACAGCTTAAAACCAAACCGGCCATATGACCTTCGGTTCTGTGACTATGACCTTGGTCAAACAAATGAAGCTTTTATACCCAGTCCCCAACGGACGGATGACTGGCTGGATGGATGACAAAGTGAACGAACGGATGACTGGATGAAATACAACGCTTATGGTCGGATAACACGTGAAAACCGTGTAGACACACAGACAAAACGATAATTATTATGAAAACCGACACAACACCACAGTTAAATTAATATAAAGTCAAATTCCACAAGATTAACGAAGTAATTCTCTACTTAAACCAGAGTAATAACCGAAGAAAATATAAAACAATATAAACGAGGAAGTGATAAGCGGAGAAACAAGAAAACATAACAAAAACAAGAATTAATCAACGAGACTTCTTGGTAATCTGTTAATTGAAGAAACTGATAATAATTAAACCTGTCCTATTACGTGGAGACATCCTCTCTCTCTCTCTCTCTCTCTCTCTCTCTCTCTCTCTCTCTCTCTCTCTCTCTCTCTCTCTCTCTCTCTCTCTCTCGTGCACGGACTTCAGTATTGTTTTTCTTCTTCAGTTAGAAATGATAAGTTATTCCTGACTATATGTACTGTTATGTATATCTAGTAAAACACATCATCATCATCATCATCATCATCATCATTAATATTATTATGATTATTATTATTAATACCTGTGTGTCTCTTCAACTTTGCGCTTTAAGTCCAACAATTTAACTCCGAAGGCGTTGTTTTTGGACGCAATCTTAGGAAATTTTCAGGGATATTTTTGTAACACACACACACACACACACACACACACACACACATATATATATTTTTATCAGCCAAATTAATTAGAATGGAAAGATGAGATATTTTTCCTACTGTTTATGGTACTGTAAATCTTCATATCCTCATGTGACTCAAGCGTACGCAACACTCCCTGAACAATGGCGAGAGTCTTATACTGGCAATTACCTTATCGTAACGTACTGGATGGAAATGTAATCTGATAATGTTTAACAATAGAATATGATGACATTAGCGACTGTGGATGGATACGGAGGCTCCCAATTACTTTAAATTTACCTTTATGCACCTTATTACGAGGCACAACTACGTTGCAACCTTGTGATGTGAAATATTCCGTATAGCAACACCTGCTTCAAACTAGCGGGTTATTGCTCGTTACCTTGGCATAAATTGCCGGTACAGCCACTAACTGTCATGGAGTCGTGCATCAGAGCGGTCGCGGTCGTCTGCCTCCGCCAGGTTTTTACCCCTTGAGCGACAACGTCCTCAGCCAGGGAGGCCGGCGAACACCCCCCCTCCCCCCCACACCCTCCCCTGCACCGCGTCTTCTGATCCTACCTGTACTAATCACAGTCCTCAGGAAGCAGGGGTTTTTTTTCCTCGTAAACCGGATATTAAGCAGTGGGGGAAAATGCAGCCAAGTTTGAATATTTTTTTCAACAATGCAAAGTCTGGTTAAGCGAAGAAAAAAAATCGATGGTCTTCCCTCCACAAAAGGATCAGCCTCGCCAGTCAGTCAATCAAAGTCACTAGTGTAGTCGTAGAAAGAATAAGTATTGATTACACACCGTAGCACTCGGGGATGTAAGAACGAATCAAAATTGGCCACCTTTTTCTTTTAAAGCTAAACCAAAAGATGATGATTGAAAAGGTATCGAAACCCTACTGAAACTAAACCATATACAGATGCGTTCTCTGCTTCCTAGCTAAGGGGGGGGGGGAGAGGGAGCCCCCATTCGACACTTTGAAAATCCACTCCCAGATATATATTTACTGTACACTAAAAGGAATGTCACAGTGGGCAGAACTTAGACAAAGCACCTGACTTTACTGCTCTTTATTTCATCTCGTGGGAAAACAAATGCATGTGAAGCCATGGGACCCTTCTAGCGGGGGGAGGGGGTGGGATAATAGATACACTGTACTTTAAGCTTTATTGAAGGACCGCGGGTTAGCGTCTACGTACAGGTTAACAAAAAGAAAACACGATTAATTACATTTCATGTCCGTGTCATTCTAAATATAGGGTGAAAATTTCGTGTTTTTTTTTTAAAGGCTAAAGTCCTAGAGGTTAAGTTAACTTAAGTTAAGTTAAGTTAGGTTAGGTTAGGTGACCTTTTAGGACTTGAACACATTTGCCTTCCAGCCTGAACGATTTAATGTCAATACGAAGAACACCCTCAACCCCCCCACCCCCCCCGCTCCATCTGGTGGTTGTCTAACGCCCTACACGGTACACGGCTGACAGCAACGAGCCCAGGTGATGAGTGGCTGAGTGACGGGGTCTTAGTGGATGATTGGGCTGGGTGATGGTGTCCTGGGTAATGAGTGGCTGGGTGACGGGGCCCTGGTGGATGAGTGGCTGGGTGACGGGGCCCTGGTGGATGAATGGCTAGGTGACGGGGCCCTGGTGGATGAGTGGCTGGGTGACGGGGTAATCACATCGGAGTGTCAGATCAGTTTCCGGCGTGACCTATCAGATAATTACACAGTTCCGCCATTCAGTGCCGACACCCCCCCTTCCCCAACACACACACAGTATCCTCACCTCGATTGGAAGACAACAATGAGTAGGTTATGTACTGTACTGAAGGTCTGGTGTGAATTGTCATTGTTAAAAAGCACAAAATCACCCTATATATAATTAAGGGTTGGGAGGGTTGGGAAGGGTTGGGAGGGTTAGGGAGGTTGAGGAAGGTTGGGAGGGTGGGAGGTTGGGAGGGTTGGGAGAGGTAGGGTTGAGGAGGGTGAGGTGAGGTGGGATGGGGAGGGGTTGGGGAGGGGAGGGGGTGGGGAGGGGTGATGGGGTGGTTACTTGTCACTTCCAAGGTTATATCATCATCTACTTTCTGGTTTGTAATAATCTACTTGGCTGTATTGTTCAAACTTGAGTCTGTGTATTTAGTGACATTATTTTCCATTTTAAGTTAATTATATTCTTTAAATCCATCTTACTGTCGATTAATAATGAGATTGGTGTTTCAGGAGCACTTGATTCATACTTCTACACGGATAGTGAAGAAGAATATGGGTTAAGAGTTTAATGTTGTGTTAAGACTGGTCGTTTACAAATTATAAATAAATTCCCAAATAAATGTGATGGTAGTGAATAGGAGAGTTAAACGAGTGGAAAGCTTTATGTACCTAGTAAGTAATATACAGTTTTGTGATGGGAGATATGGGAAAAAAGGTCCATCAAAAACAGCATTTAATAACCTAAGACTGCTGTTGTTGTTTGGGTAAGAAGCGTGGACACTGACAGGAAAACATATGAAGATGTAATAAGATTGGCAAAAAAACATCAAGACAATTACTTGAAATTTCGAGAATGAGGAAAATTAGATACGTTGGCCATATAATTAGGGATGAAGAGATAATAACAGAAAATCAGGGAAGATTGGTAACAACAGCCTAGGGGCGGACGGTGGTTGCCAAACTTCAGACCTGAGGATGACACTTTGATTGGTTGAGTGATCTTAACCAATCACCCCCACCAGACCATCAATACGAGAAGAAAGGGACTAACGCCTTTGTGTATACCCTCGCGTGTACTCTCGCTGAAATGTGCTCTATGGTATATACCTGGGCACGGGAGGTCAGGTAATCAGCGTGTAGGTCAGGTAGGGTGTGGGGTCGTAAGTCAGCCGGTTATCAAAGATATACGGCCGAGGTGCCACGGTCAAGACCATTGTGAGGAACACTCAACACTTTTTGTCCAGTCTTTTTCCCTTCACACCAACACCTTCAAGATTAATTCCCGGGGAAGTCATTCGTTCGTTCCAATTGTTGAAGCTGTCAAGAGTCATAGTGCTGGTGGATAGAACTGCTCCAGTTTAGTTGGTCCTTAGAACTGCTCCAGTTTAGTTGGTCCTTAGAACTGCTCCAGTTTAGTTGGTCCTTAGAACTGCTCCAGTTTAGTTGGTCCTTAGAACTGCTCCAGTTTAGTTGGTCCTTAGAACTGCTCCAGTTTAGTTGGTCCTTAGAACTGCTCCAGTTTAGTTGGTCCTTAGAACTGCTCCAGTTTAGTTGGTCCTTAGAACTGCTCCAGTTTAGTTGGTCCTCTGCTCCAGTTTAGTTGGTCCTTAGAACTGCTCCAGTTTAGTTGGTCCTTAGAACTGCTCCAGTTTAGTTGGTCCTTAGAGCTGCTCCAGTTTAGGTTGGTCCTTAGAGCTGCTCCAGTTTAGTTGGTCCTTATAAGTGCTCCAGTTTAGTTGGTCCTTAGAGCTGCTCCTTAGAGCTACTCCAGTTTAGTTGGTCCTTATAAGTGCTCCAGGTTAGTTGGAAGTCCTTAGCTGCCTTTATGTCTGACACTGGTACACATTAACAGCATAAGGTTGTGCCAATTGCTACACATTCATAATACTGTACATGATGTATAATATTGCACTAAAGGACACCTGTGAGCGATTTGGAGTGGTTTGTATAACACAATACCATACTAATTAATACATAAAAAATGTATTACTGAACACAGACAAAAATTCTGATAAAACGTTTTCTTCATAACATTAAATTTGAGATTCAGTGTTTTTGTTTACCTAAAAGTTTTTTATTTTATTTATTTTTTTTATGAAATACGTAACACAAATAATGAACCAATAACAATAACCTTGTACAACTTTGGTTTATAATTCAGTCTCATCGTATAAATTCTATTAATTGGCATCACTGGTTACAACATGATGGAAGCTGGTGTGGAAGGTTGTGGAAATACCTTTAATGACGTTAACAGGTGAAGTAACATGGGGTGGGGTGGGGCATGGGGAGGAGGATGGCAGGTGGTATCACAGGTGAACTAAATATTACTTACCTCGTTACTATGTGTAGGGGAGCCGGCCTGGGCGCCTCTGGTCCGGCCACTCCTGCGGGGGATGTCGTTGACGGAGTGCACCTGCCGAACGTGGATGATCTCGTGCTCGTAGGAGAACTGGTCCTCGTAGTCCTGGGCGGCACGCATCTCCACACACCCGTCCTCGCACACACCTGCAACACAACAGCATCGCTTTCATCACCTTGTAGGGAATAAAGACAGACAGACAGACAGACAGACATACAGACAGACAGACAGACAGACAGACAGACAGACAGACAGACAGACAGACAGACAGGCACACACACACACACACACACACCTGCAACACCTATATATACCGAAGTTATTAATCAAGAAAAGTTAACGGTAAACTTCACTACTCATGCACTGTGAAACACCCACAAAGTCACGCCGTTTAAATCCCACTAATAAAGCTCTGTGTAATCCCTACTTATAAAGGCAGTGTCATCTCTGGTAATACAGCTCTGTAAACTCCACTTACTGTATAAGGCTCTGGTGTAATCCCCACTAATAATGCTCTGTGTAATCCCCACTAATAATGTTCTGTGAAATCCCCACTAATAATGCTCTGTGCAATCTCTGCTAATAAGGCTCTGTGTAATCTCCACTAATAATGCTCTGGTTGTAATCCCCACTAATAAGGCTCTGAGCAATCCCCACTAATAAGGCTCTGAGCAATCCCCACTAATAAGGCTCTGAGCAATCCCCACTAATAAAGCTCTGTGTAATCTCCACTTATAAGGCTCTGGTGTAATCCCCACTAATAAGGCTCTGTGTAATCCCCATTGATAAGCCCCAGCGTTTCAAATAAACCAATGGGACATGCTAACAATAGGGCAATATATATACCTCCATCTAAACACTAAATATACCCACTAAGGTACTTTATAATCCCACTGAGAACCATCATAATCCCCCACTAAGGAGGTATTCCATAATCCCCACTCATAATGCACAGCCAGAAGGTGGAGGAGGTGGTGGGGAGTGTAATTAATGCTGGGGTGGAAGTGAAAGCATGCCAAAAAGCCCCTCTGATCCCACAACAAAGGGGTCGAGAGAATAAATAAAAAGACCAGACCTTCGTTTCTTCAACTTCGACCAAGAGGAAAAAAACAAAAGTAAAAAATCTTGTGTATTATCATATCCTACGGGGGGGTGGAGGGGGATATAGTGGATGGGGAGAGATAGTGGATGGGGGAGAGATAGGGGAGGGTAGGAGTAAGGGAGGAGTGGCAAGTTCTTCAAGATTAACTACGACAGCTGCGTGGGATCATACAATAAAAACCACTACACAGCTATTTGGCAACCATACACTAAAACTACAGCAGTGTTAAAAGTGAAATAAAGCAAAAATACCCCATAGGATATAATTACACAAGATAACTATTAAAAAAAAACACTGAATTACCAATGTTGATCCACACAAGAGGAGAGGTAAGACTAGGTGTACATAGGGTCACTTCAATGATAAGTCGAAAGTGGCTGAGTTACAAGGTGACTGCCGAGGGATGGAGGGAGGGAGTAGGGTCGTGGGAATTCTGATAAGGTCGCAAGAACACTGATAAATATCGGGGAGGTGACGCCGGGGGTCTTGAATCATCTCAACCACCACTAATACTAATCACCATCACCACTACTACCAGCATCACCACTACCACAATCATCATCACCACTATCACCGTCATTACCACAATCAACATCATCACCACAACCACTACCAACATCACCACAACTACCACCATCACCACCGCCACGTCGGAGAGATTTTGTATTTTATTCCGACCTTCACGACCCTCAAGGCGAGAAGCAGCGGCCTAAGGTGAGAAAAAACGTGTGGTCGCCTCTGAGGGGTTAGATAATGAACCTACAGTGATGGTGACCAATACTCGTGGATGATGGTGATGGATGAAAGACGACAGTGAGAACCCCTCCCCTTCGCCCCTCACCCCCACCAATACTCAGGGTCAGGAGAGCAAGAGACCCCACTCCCTCCACTGCACAGGGTGACGTGCATGACACCCTCACGTCTCACGCCTAATGAGGAAAAACACGTTAGTCCCACGCCCAAAGGCTAAGTCTCCAAACCCTAGTACTCAGCTCCCTCCACAACAGCTCTCTGGGTCGCTGAAAACCTACTACTGCGAAACGTAAGCCATTCCATTTACGAATTAATATAAAAGTCAGGATTCTACCAAAACTAACAGAATTCACTTCACAATAATAAATTTACAGCATATAGCCATTGATACAACAGAAGGCGTCTGTGTTAAGCCATATAAGTATCCACACACAGACAGACACGCGTAATAAAAACAAGAACAAAGTAATAATGGTAAATACCTTGTAGTGTGAGGATGACCGCACCTTAACAGGGTTTTTACTTATAATATAAGAGTATTATCGCTCTTAGTGATTCAGCACACACACACACACAAGCAGCCCAGACCCAGCAGCCACGGAAGTCGTCATTCTGGCTGGTTAATTTTAATCATCAATCGCTCTATACGACACCAAATATAGGATTAACTGGTGAGACAGGTTCCTAGGCTGGAGGGAGAGAGAGAACGCGAGGAAAAAGCGGGGAGGGGAGGGGGGGGAAGTAAATTCTCTGTACACAAGTCAATTTAGTTTGTCTGTCGATTAGCACAGGCTAACATCCACAATATTAGTCCGATCTTGACCCAAATTTTACAGCACGTCGGCCTCGGCAATAGCTCGGTACAGCAATTGTACAAAGGTAAAAAGGTCACAGGTCACCACTAGCAAGCATCCATAATTTTAAGCAGACTTCCGAATTTTAAAAAGAGGAAAGGGTTTGTCACTTACAATCAAAGTGACGAGTCCGTATAGCCGTACGCCCACCACCCCATCACCTTGTCATATATATACCGTACTGTCCTTATCTCTCCCGTCAAAAGTCCATGAACACCAGGGAGAATAATTCTAATACGAAACCACAAGCTACCAACGTCAAAACATAACCACTCCATTGCCCACCAGTCAGTAAGAACTATACAATATACACACCAAACCTTCTCTAAAATGGCTACAACATCAATAATAATCTATACTACACCACTAACTTTCTACCCAACACTCCCTCCCACACACAAGACTATAGATAAATGCTGTATATATATATCGTGGAATTTCTAGCTGGGATTAATTCTCGATATTAAACTCCACTACTGTAAATCTTCTAACCAGTTCAGCCTCGGGCACACACTCTCTGTACACTGGACCATTGAATAAATCCCTCGCATATATTCTCTTACTCCAAGTGTGAAACCCATCTCAAAATTTCGATTAAATATTTAACATGGACAGTAGCTTAAACAACTATCTGTGAATACTTTGTGGGGAAACAATATGAGACCAAGGACGATAAATATTGGTATATGAGGGCTGTCACTAGTCACACGTAAGATTTCGGAGCATATCGACCCCCACCTGCACAGATAGTGGTTTTAGCTACCACACAAGACACTCGAGATCAGTGCGTCCTTTTTTCCATTTTGTTTTACTACTCACTTATCCGCCTATTATATAATTATCCGAACTTTAATACCAATATATATATATATAAAGGGAGAGTAACTAAAAGAGGTTTGGCACACTAACAACAAAAATCTAAAAGAACGCTACAGCAGCCTATTAGCGTAGATAAGTTAAATCAAAATAATTGTGTTTAAACGTAATTAACCTTTTTTACGGGTTAAACACGGCCACATATTTTGTTGCGCACCATTGGCCACGTTACATTATCATCTGTGATCAAATTCAACACGCCAATCTAGCCACTCCCGTCCCTCCCAGCCCCATCCCTCCCTCCCACCCGTGTCCCTCCCTCCCACCCTAGTCTCTCCCTCCCACCCTCGTCCCTCCCTCCCTCCTCGTCCTCCCTCCCTCCCACCCCGTCCCTCCTCCTCCCACCCCTGTCCCTCCCACCCTCGTCCCTCCCTCCAACCCCTGTCCCCCCCTCCCTCCCTCCTTCACACACCAAATACCTCCCATTATACACAGGTATTTCCCTCCATCATTCCATCACAAGACATGCTGGGACAACACTAACGGCACTCATGGGACTAAATATAGAGCAAGTGTGTATGACTTAGTAATATTAATTAACTTACAGATACAGTTATTTACCTGCTGCCCAGATTATTGTAAAGGCAGCGATGCTTTGTCATGTGGAAGTATTATTATTATGTTTTAACTTACCACAATGGGTCTTTTCGACTCTTATTTATTTTTAAATTGTTTATGGTAGCTAGAGACAATATAAATTTCTTGTGTTAACTTGAGAAAATATAATTTACTCATGCTAGTTCTTAAGACATTTTGTAAAAGGTGCATATTTTTTTTAACAAGGAGATGCAGACAACTTCAATTTCAGTCAATAATACACTTAACACTATTATATTTTCTTAGCTTCCAACTCTTAACACAAACCAGTGGTGTACAAGCAGATGACAAGTGTGATGTTTTCAGATAGCTGTCAAGTTAAAGGTCACACAAGTACGGTATAAAAAGACAAGCCTTCATAAACCTTTCAGATCCATTTGCCTTTGTAAGTACACGGCAATTATTAGGTTGGGGTGGTTGGGGGTGGGGGTGGGGGGAGGAAGGGGGAAGGAGGGAAATGGGGGAAGGGACGGGAGAGGTGGTGGGTGAACGGGGAGAGAGAGGGAGGTGAGAAACTTAACAATAATGAAAGGAGATCTGAGGACTAAGAAGATGAGAAATTTCAGCAGCTACCAGACAGGTTTAGCTTGGTAAAAATACATCAAGAACTAATCTATCCTGAAATCCTGAAAGGTTTGGAGGAAGTTGCTGTGGCGAAAATCCGACTTCGAGTCTGCTTGTTACATAAATCCAATGACCCAGAAAATACAGTAGGCCTATGGTAAAAATAATATCTGTGTACAATTAATGTTGTTACCGGAAGTCTCTGCTGAAAATTTTATTAATTTTTCTCTTTTTTTTTTTTACTGGGATTAGCCCACCCGGGCACAGGTCACTGACCCACATCGGGGCCTGGGGAAGAAAATCTAATAATAATAATAATAATTCCAGTAAAAAAATTTAGAATAAAAAAAAAATAAAGATAGATAATAAAATAGTAATGATAACAATAAAAACTAATAAAGAAAAGAAAAATCAATAGTGAAAGAATATAATATATATATATATATATATATATATATATTGTGTTGTCAAAGTAAGAGAAACAATTGAGACCCTGCAATTCTGTGTAAATAAGGGAGAAAGTGAGGTCAGCAACCTGGGACTTGGTCACAATTTTCGTGATGCCATGTGGCAGCAGGGTCTACCATTAGACAACACATTAAAAGCTTCCAATATCTTCCCAGGTGGAAGTACCTGCCTGATTGATAGCTGCCTATTACCTGTTAGATGCAAGATTTTAAATAAGCTCGAAAGTGTTGTGTGTGTGTGTGTGTGTCCATAAAACATGAACAGCGAGCATCAGTAGCCTCAGTCTGGGTGGGGAACACACACACACACACACACACACACACACATAGGTTTTTGCTGAGATAGTATAGCGGTGAGCAGGTGAGGAGGAGCGGTGTGGAGCAGCACGCCAGTACCTCATCAAGCAGGAGTCATAAGCCCCCTCTAGTTCTCTCCTCCACACACCTTCCCTCATACCACAGTCATCAGGCAGGAGTTAGCCGTCATCATATCAACGAACCTTCACCCAGTTATGATCAATAATAATAATAATAATAATAATAATAATAATAATAATAATAATAATAAAAATAATAATAATAATAATAATAATAATACTAATAATAATAATAATAATAATAATAATAATAATAATAATAATAATAATAATAACACACATGACAACTTGACCCTGACCGCTACGAACGGATGGACTTTAGACTGACACCTTAAACACACCCATACTCACTGTCGCCATAGTGATGGCTAATGTCCACCTTCCGCTCTGTTGGCACACACACACACACACACACACACACACACACACACACACACACACACACACACACACACACACACACACACACACACACACACACACACACACACACACACACACACACACACACACACACACACACACACACACACACACACACACACACACACACACACACACACACACACACACACACACACACACACACACACACACACACACACACACACACACACACACACACACACACACACACACACACACACACACACACACACACACACACACACACACACACACACACACACACACACACACACACACACACACACACACACACACACACACACACACACACACACACACACACACACACACACACACACACACACACACACACACACACACTTACTTGAGACAATGATACACCTTCCTTCTCTTATGTACACACAACACGGACACAGTTTGAACGCCATTTGCAGTAGCCAAAAAAAAATCGTTGTAATCACCACCACCATCAACAATAACTGGATCCACCACCCCCCTCTTTAAATCTAATTTCAGGGCCCCGGATGCAGCAGACCCATTTACCCCTTATACTGGTAAAAGAGAGGCAGCATCGTTAATTAAAGTACCGGGATGGTTAAAGTGAACGATGTGTCTGTTAGATTCAATAAAACACACTTCAATGATTATAAACCTGAGATATAAAACTACTTCATGCCTAAACCGGATAAGGTAGTATGACCTAATAAAGGCAATGATGAGTATCTACCTCCGCTCTTTTGGTTTCCTGCGAAATGTAACCAAAACGAGGAATTATGAGAGGAAAAAAAGTGGCAAATTTCAACCATTGACAGTCGTTGATCTTTGCTCACGATAAAGATCCTCAACATGGCTATTTGTGTGTGTGTGGTTTAAGAGGATCAGGACTACCCAAGATGGCATTAAAGTCGTATCATTCCTCCTCCACGACACCGCTAACACCAATACCACTAAAAGGACAACAATGCCATCTACACACCACTAGAACATCACTTTATACCTACAGGAGATGGACAGGAAAGGCAGAAAGTAGCGGAGATGAAGATGGGTGGGTGGAGATGGGATGCATAAAGGTGTTCTATCCCCACCAGTCATTCAAGATATGGCCAACCTGATGTCCCTTTCCTCTCGCACCTGAACCTGACCCCTAACAAATTACTCCTCAGGGTTTTCGAAGTCAAACTCAAGGTAAACTATGAGTCCACACCACTATGTCTAGCTAACTTAAGGATGGATTATAT